>NW_028136259.1:600000-768880 GCF_964662115.1 Mustela nivalis | reverse complement strand
CCGGTCTGTGTGGCGTGTCGGGCTGTGTCCCCGCCGAGGCCACAGAGCGCGCAGAGGGCGGAGGCGCGGCCGGAGCCGCCAAGTGCGGGTCGCCGTCCGCGCGCGCCTCGTCTTCACGTTTTTCCTTGCGGGGCCGCGGCAGTTCTGGCTCGTGGACGCTGGTCCGACGGCCTTCGGCAGCGGTCGCCTCGCGAGGGATGGCAGACGGGGCGTGGGCGCGCCGCTGCAGCCTGCTGCATCCTGCCGAGCCTCGTGCACTGAGCGGCGTCCAGCTGCGGCTTCGCTCCGCTCGTGGCCGCTCGGGCTCGCGGCCGGGGCCTAAGGCGGCTGTTCTCGCCCGCGCGCCGGGCCCGGGGAGCTGGGCTGCGTGGAGCCCCGGGCACCTCCGGCCGTCCTGCAGCCTGTGCGGCGCGGGCGCTCCACGGGGCTCTGATCCACGACTCTCCTCTCGCCCGTGTCTCCCGCGCTCCCTCGCCCCACGTTCCAGCGCTGGGCCTGTCTGCGTCCCGACTTGTCTTGGATCATGGCCCGGATCCCTCCCTGGTGAATCCCGTGGCGATGTGCTTCTGGTGGTCTGAGCTCGGAAAAGCGCTGCTGGGAGGAGACCAAAGCCTCCCCCTCTCGCGCTCTGGTCCGGAGCAGAGTCCTGGGGCGGAGAGTGCTTGACCCAGGGAGGGCTCAGCCGGCTCTGCAGCCGGCCCAGCCAGCGCTTCTGGGGAAGTATGGGCGGTTCCGTCTGAGACCCTGTTCTGGGAAGACCTCTGCTGGGGGGTTCCACCTGGAGGATCTGGGTCCTGAATGGAGGCCCCAGGGAAGACGCCTCAGTGTCCTGGAGAGGCCGGCCCCCTGGCAGAGCCCGAATCCTGTGGGTGCCTCTGGGGCCACTGTGGCCTGTGCTCCTGATCGGCGCCGGCTCCGCGAAGGCCCCTCGGCAGCTGCGCCCCAGCCATTTCCCAGCACCCGCTGCTGATGGTGGCCTGGGGCTGGGGTGCAGCAGGCTGGGGCCTGCTGGCCCTGTAGTGGCTCTTGGCGATGGCTCCCTGCTGTGGAAGGGGCACCTGGCCCTTTGGCGGTGCAGGTGGTGCAGACCAGGCCCTGCACCTGCTCTGTCCTGCTCAGCACCCCCATGGATGCAAACCACAAGGGGCGACTTTTCCTCCAAGGCCACTGCTGACTGACCTCAGTGGATGGCCTCCCCAGGGAGCGGCGTCCAGAGCGCGAGGCCTTCGGGGACAGCTCCAGTGACACTGGCGCTGGCGGAGGCTGCGCTCCACATCCTGTAAGCAGAAGGACACTTGGAAAACTCCAGGAGAAGATGCAGGTCTGTGCTGTGTCAGTGCGTGTCTGTGTCCAGAAGCAGGTCCCAGCGGGGCTGCCCGCAGGTGCTGGCCCAGGCCCTGATGCAAGCTGGTGTGCTCCCCGCGTGCCTGCCCCTTCGGTGGGGTTTATGATCTGCTGCGCTGCTCATTCGCATTCAAAAGATGGAGTTCCTATTCCAAGGCTGAAAATGGTGGACATTTGGGGGCACAGATGAGCCTTCAGATCAGGTTTTTACCCATCTCCAAGGACGCGGCCCGAGTAGTTATGGTCAATTATGGAGAATAACCAGGAAACTCATCCCAAAAGGGATGGTGAATTGGTTTCTGATAAAATAAATTTTAAATAGAAGAGGAAGATGGTGTTCGCATCCCTAATCACAGTTTGGAAGGAGTGGCGATTAAGAGGGAGCAGGACAGGCCCGGGGCGGAGCGAGGTGGGGAGCAGACAGAGGCGAGGAAGGCGGGTGGGGGCCGCGAGCCCCCTGGGCAGTGCCTCCCCGCCGACCAGGAGGAGGAGGACGGGGCTCTGTTCTCCCAGTACAGCAGCACACTGTAGGACGTGGCCATGGAGGCCGTGACGCAGAGCCTCCTCTTGGAGCCTCCTCTTGGAGCCTCCTCTCGGGCTGGGGCGCCGGCTCCAGGAAGAAGTCGCCGGCCTGGAAGCATTTCTTCATCTCCCCTCAGGACAGCACGAAAGCCATCTGCATGTACTGCATGAAGGAGTCCAGCTGAGGGAAGAATGAGAAGGACCTGAGCACCAGCTGCCTCATGCTGCACGTGAGGAGGGCGCACCACACCGTGCTGGGCCAGGAGACCATCGCCGGCGGGCCGGCCCTGCCCTCCCTGTCGCCCCCGCCTCTGCGGCTGCCGCCACCGGCGCCGACGCCAGAGACCTGGGCGCCACGCGCTGACCCCTCAAGCTCGCACCAAAGCTGGCATCCAAATTGCCGTCCCCCGACAACGTGACAGAGGAGCCTGTGGTCCGCTCAGAAGACGTCCCCCAAGACACGTCTGCCCCTGCTAGGTAGGGGCGGGAGGAGTCCCTGGGGGGGGGGGCCGCCGCACCTGCCCCCGCTGCCGGGGGAGGAGAGCGCGGAGAACCGGCTGGAGAGAAACCCGCCACTCCCCAAGGACACGTCCGGGTCCCGCAGGCGGTCGGCTGTGTGGAAGCACTTCTACCTGTCTCCGCTAGACAACTCCAAGGCCATGTGCGTCCACTGCATGAACGAGTTCAGCTGGGGCAAGAACGGGAAGGACCTGGGCACCAGCTGCCTCATCAGGCACATGTGGCGGGCGCACCGCTCCATCGTGCTGCAGGAGAACGGCGGGGGCTCGGGCATCCCGCCGCTGTACGCTGCGCCCTCCAAGCTGCTGCCCGCCCTGCCGCCTCCCGACAGAGACCCGAGCTCCGTGGCGTCCTCGCCCGGGCAGCCGGCCCCGGCGTCCCCCTCGGCGTCCTCCTCCCCAAACCGGCTGCCCGAGGAGCTGCAGGTGCGTCTGAGCGCCGGAGACCCGCTGGCGGAGGACACTGCGCCGGCCTCGGACGACGTGGGCGCGGCCTCGCTGGCGTCCTCCCCCGAGAAGCTGCAGGCTGGCGGCCTGAGCCCCGGCCCGCTGGACTGTGGCGCTGGGTCCCAGCAGAGCAAGAAGGTGATAAAGAGGCTGAAGTCGGAGTTGTGGCAGCACTTCTCGCTGGCGCCCACGGACAGCCTCAAGGCCCTGTGCCGACACTGCGCCTGCGTCATCAGCCGGGCCGCAGGGGCGAGGTGGGCACCAGCTGTCTGATGCAGCACCTGTACCGCCGGCCCGCGGACGTCGTGGGCGCCCCGAAGGGCGCGCTGGGCGCCAGCCTGGCCAACTCCCCCTACGCCACGCTGGCCTCCGGCGGAAGGCACCGCTTCCAGATTGACTGACCTGCCCTCCCTGGTCCCGAGAAACAGTCCGGTCCTCTTTCCTGTGAGCAGCAAGAAGACCTCCAAGCTGTGGAACCACTTCTCCATCTGCTCCGCGGACCCCACGAAGGTCGTGTGCCTGCACTGCGGCCGCACCATCAGCCGGGGCAAGAAGCCCACCAACCTGGGCACCAGCTGCCTCCTACGCCACCTGCAGGGGTTCCACAGCGGCGTGCTCAAGGCCAAGGCGCCCCGGGCCGCGCGGGCTTCCTCGCCCGGCCCGCGGGGGCCCCTGAGCGTCCAGCTGCCCGGAGCCGCCTCCTTCGAAGACCCCAACGAGAACTTCTACGATTCTCATCCCGTTGCCAAAAAAATCACGAGTCTCATAGCTGAGATGATTGCACTTGACCTCCAGCCATACTCCTTCATAGACAACGTTGGCTTTAACAGGCTGCTCCAATACTTGAAACCTCAGTACTCTGTGCCCTCCCCATCCTACTTCTTGAGGACGGCCATCCCAGGGATGTACAATAATGTGAAGCAGGTAGTCCTGTCGCACCTGAAGGAGGAGAGCGGCGTGGTCCACTTCACGTCCGGGATCTGGATGAGCACGCAGACCCGCGAGTACCTGACCTGACGCTCACCGCCCAATGGGTCACTTTCGCGTCGTCGGCCCGGCCATACCGCGAGGACCACCATGGCTCGGCCCTGCTGGACGTGTCGCAGGTGGACTGCGACTACAGCAGCAGCAGCATCGGGAAGCAGCTGGAGGGCTGGTGGGGGGCCTGGGTGACGTCCAGCGGCCTGCAAAGTGGGCATCACGGTCACCGACAACCCGAGCATCGGGAAGACGCTGAGCGAGGGGGAGCGGGCCGGCGTGCAGTGCTCCAGCCACACGGTCAGCCTGGTGGTCAGCGAGGCCCTCAAGAGCCAGCGCATGTTCCAGAGCCTGCTGAGCACCGCGCGGAAGCTGTGCAAGCGGGTGCAGCGCTCGCCCTGGGCCAAGGAGAAGCTGGTGGAGCTGCAGAGGGCCTATGGGCTGCCACCGCACCACCTCCTGCAGGATGTCCCGTCCAGGTGGAGCATGTCCTTGCTATCTAGATAATTGGTGTGCGCAACTGGCAGAAAGGGATAGCCTTTACTGAGATGGAGAAGAATAAAGCACAGACAGCTTGGAGCATATTATTTTTCCTCCAGCATTAGGGGATAAGCACGCACTTTGGCAGTTGGGAAAATTTTGCAGTCCTTCAGGGTGACTTTCTGTGAATCCTCTACCTCATTGCTGTAAACTTTGTACTTATCCCCCGAAATTTCTGTGATTCCTGTGACTGCCTGACACCTTGAGAGGGACTGGCATCTGGAACGCTAACAGTGACTTTTTGTATCCTTATTTATTCATGTTTCCTTATAATCCATATTTTACAAGTATCTGATAACCTATATTAAACATATTCCAGTTTTATTATTTTTTATTTTTTTCATATTCTTGTTTTAAATAGCTATAATAATTTCTGTTTTACTCACCATCTCAATTATTTAAAATAGAATTGCACTAAAATATGCCGAAAGGAAATTTGTCAAAAAATTTCAATTATATCTCTTGGAATGGCGGGGGGGGGGGGGGCAGTAGTAACTCTTGACAATATAATTTTTGCCAAATATTTATTTTCTGAAATTTTTAACTTTATAAGCAGTTACAATTCAATGATCAGAAAAAAGAAATGTATATTTTCTGGAACTTACTCAGATAATTATTATAATAGCAATTGAGCTTATTAACAAATATTGGTACCTGCTGCCTACCAGGCACTGTGGGATATAACAGATATTCTGTAAAACAGAATATTTAGGCTCATTAAGTTCACAAATATGTATCAAGCAGATATAGAAATAGAAAGATAAGAAGATAGTAGGGAATAAGAGGTAGATGAATTTTAAGCAGAGTTCTAAATAACTGAAACACTGAGTCATGTATTATAGTCAGGCAATAATTGACCAAACCAAAAGTGGCAACTGCAAAGGTCTTGAGGTGAAAATTTGTTTGACTTATTCGAAGAGCATCAAGGAGATGAAGGTGGATGGTTTGTTCTGAAGAAGTGGGAGAAGACCCAGATTTCATTCAAGACTTTGGATGTTATTTTAGATGCGATGAGGAAGCATTGGAGTTTGTGAGTAGTTGTGAGAAGAAACGTGGAGTAACATGATGACTTACATGGCAGCTTTGCAGGAAGCCCAGCTTAAAGATGTTGGAAGCTTGTGAGGTGTCCGGTAAAAACAATGGAAAATTTCGGAGTTCAGAATGTATTTTTGAAACTAGATTCCAAAAGATAACTCCTGGGAAAAATAAGAATAAATGATGCAACTTGATTTGGGCCCTGAATGACAAGTTCAACAACCCAGTGTTGCTATATTATAGCTCTGCTAAGTGTCTACATGTGTCATTTCATTATATTTCTACAGCAACACTATGAGGAACATTCTATGTTACCTAATTTTTTTCCCTTTGGATAAGAAACTGAGATACAGATTAAATTAAAAGAAAGAAAGAAAAGAAAAGAAAAGAAAAGAAAAGAAAAGAAAAACCAGTACAAGGTCACAAAACTACTAAGTTGTAGAGAAGGAAGAAAATTCTCCAGGAGAACAAGTTGTTTTAAAATAGTAATAAGGAATGTTATATTCTAAGGATCATGTAAAATATTTTTTCTGCCTTATTTCTTACCACATTGTTTAAAAAATCAAATGATTTATAATATTTTATCCATTTGGGATATTGAGGATGTATTGATAAAATATAATTGATTGAAGAGAAATATCAACTTATTGATTTGTTTCAAGGTTCTCCATAATCAGAGACACCTCTGCAGAGATGCATTAACTGCATCTCTGTCCCACGATGTCTAGATTCCATAATTTAAAATGCAATAGGGAAATTTTATTCAGAGAGATTATTGGTTCAACATCAAAAACAATTGCTTGCAGAAATGTACAGGCTCTAAGACCCATAAAGACATACATTTCTATATGTTAACAATAGATACTACTTATTGTGTGCTATTTGCTAGCCACTGTTCTAAGTGCTACCTGTTTATTGATTCACTTAATACTCATGGTAGCCTTAAGAGTTGCATAACTCTTATAGGTCATTATAATTATTTCATTTTGTGAATGAGAAAACTAAGTTTCAGAGAGCTTAAACCATTTAGCGAAGGTCAGACAACAAGAAAGTGGAAGAGTTAAATCTGAAGACAGTGCTGGAACTCTAGGGTCCATAAATCCCAAGCACTGTACAAAAGTTCTCTCCTGCTTTCCTGTTGCCTATCAAAGTGAAAAGTAGATTTAGTTATTACAGAATTATAATTGGTCACAGTAACTACAGTAATATTCTAGCAATTATAATATAAATGAATATATCTGATTTTGACTTGGAATTCCTAAAAGCATCCACAGGAACATGTCCTCCAACAGAATAGCTTTTTTTATTTTTTTGTATTCCTCTGGAATTACTGGATACTGAGAAGGAAAGGATCAGTGTGTAAGATACAGGGTACACCAGTCGGGTGCCTTATTTTGTTTAAAAACAAATTATAGTAACAATGCTGTAATTTTATAAATGTGTTATTTTGTGTACTCTCAAAATTTATATTTGAGATTGTTTTACTCTCTTAGTACTTTAGTTTCAGAAGAATCTAGTTGGTTATATGAAGTTGTGAATAAACCTGAAGTTACCCTTGACATCTTGTTTCATTTTTTATTCCAGTGTAGAAATTGTGAAAAGCTTATATTGCTTGACTAAGATTATCCAACTCCTAGATTACATTTTCTTGAGTACTCATTGTCATTTTTAAGATGTTGTGTGTTTGTGTTGTTTCATAGAACTTGTAAATACTGAAGACAAAAGATAATGCATAAAATGTCAAGAATATGAAAATAAATGGTCTGTGATCTCCCAAGTTGAAAAGCAGATATTCACATACCTTTTAACACACACATAAAATAAACTCAAATATCACAGCACAATAATATACAATGCGATGATTATTTTTTTAAGGTAGATTAATAAAACTGAGAAAAAGTAATTGGCTATATTGGAGGTTAAGATAGGTTAAGATACCAAGCTTGTTTTCACTGGATATTTTTCTATTTAGAATTTATGTTTCAGGGCGCCTGGGTGGTTCAGTGGGTTAAAGCCTCTGTCTTTGGCTCAGGTCATGATCCTGGAGTCCTGGGATTGAGCCCCACCTTGGGCTCTCTGCTCAGGGAGGAGCCTGCTTCCTCCTCTTTCTCTGCCTGCCTCTCTGCCTATTTGAGATCTCTGCCTGTCAAATATATAAATAAAAAAATCTTTAAAAAAGAAAGAAAGAAAGAAAGAACTTACGTTTCAAGAACAGCCTGCATTTTTCAATATTTAGTTAAAAAAATCCTAAGAAATTCATAAAATGATCATTTTATAATAAGTTATTATGAACATTAACAAAAAATGAGTTCTAAATAAATGCAATAAAAATATATTCACAAACACTAGTCTAGGTTTTACCCTGTTCATTATATTCTCATAGTGCTATTGTTATCGACACAGAGAGACTGAGTAACCTGCTCAGAGTGCAGAAATTGAACTAATAAAGACTGACAACAGTTTCTTAAAATATGACAATCAACCATTTAAAAATAGCAATTTATTTTGCTCTTCTCTATTTTTTCCAATTATCAAAATTAATAAGTATATCTAACAGTTATCAAGTGCTAGTAATGATCACATTTATGCAAAAGAAAACTATTATTATTCCTAAGAAAACTGAAGTTCAGACAATTTGGGAAAAAAAAAGAAAAAAACAAACCTATTAATATCCAGTCTCCTCACTGAGCCCATATTTAAACATTGATTTCTCTTGCTTTTCAATAGTTATTTATATGCTTCTCAATAGTTATTTTATATGATATTTTATATTTTACATTACTTTAAATTAATTTTTTATATTTTATATTGTAATGGTGTTATTATATACTGCATAGTGTCTAGTATTTTATAATTTTACTTTTAGTCTACTATTATAAACATTTTCTTTATGATTGATCATGGTCCATGTAGTTGATATGCCATGATTTAATTTTTTTTTTTTTTGGTGGACACTGACATAAATAATTAGATAGATATATTAAAAGAAAGTCCTTCTGTATTTTTGTTTTATAAAATATGTTTGTTTATCCCATCTCACTTTTCCAAAGCATCTGAGAAGACTAAGTTACAGGTTTCTACCCTTAGGCATTTTTGTAATTCATTCCCTCCTTCACCATATGATTTCATCCTTTTTACCAAATCCTGCTTCCACCAGTAATATGTGATTGCCAAATTTCTTTTCCTAGCTCTGGTCTTTCTCCTAAGTATTAAAACCAGATATTTCTACATGCTACCTAGACAGCTTCATTTCATTGTTTCACAGGCACCACACGTCAAGATTTTCAAGCAGATTTTTACTTTCCACATGCATGTTTTATTTTTTATAGGCATTATCTCAGGCATGACATTTTATCCTCCCAGAAACTGCATGATATTTCAGTCATCACTGAGTTCTCCCTTATCTCCTATATAATTATTTACAATAAGCTGTGGCATTTCTTTCTCTTACACATTTCTAGGTTTTATCCCTTTTGCTCCAAACTGATTGCTTTTGCTTTATTCATTCCCTTTCTCTACTTATCAACATTGCGTCCTGACAAGTCCCTGTATCCAATCTGTCTCTCTCCCAAGGCTGCCAATTATATTTCTAAAGGACATACCACATGATACTATATCTTTTCTTAAAACTGTCAAGATGATCTCCATTTCTCATAGATAAAATCCTATATTTTATGGACCTGCAGGACAGGGAGGTGAGGTGGAGGAACTGACAAAGGTGAAAGAAACATTTTTCCTTTAAAAGGCAGGATGACGAAGTAGTTAAAAGCTGAGATCTGGCAAGCTAGAAAACCTGTTGGAATCCTAGGTCTGCCACTTTCTCACTGTGTGCCCTGAGGCAAGCTATTTACTATTATTATTTTATTTTCTGAATCATTTCAGGAAGTTGCAGTTATGCGCATTTCCCCATTTTCAGGGTGTACTACCTAAAAATAATGATATTCTCTTACATAATCAAAGCACAGTGATCAAAATTAAGAAGTTAACATTGCTACAGTACTATTTTCTAATTTATAGACCTGATCTGAAAATGGCCAATTGTCCTGCCCATGTTTTTTTTTTTTAGATTTTATTTATTTATTTATTTATTTATTTATTTATTTGACAGACAGAGATTACAAGTAGGCAGAGAGGCAGGCAGAGAGAGAGGAGGAAGCAGGCCTGATGCGGAGCTCAATCCCAGGACCCTGGGATCACGAGCTGAGCTGAAGGCAGAGGCTTTAACCCACTGAGCCACTCAGGCTCATGATTTTTTAGAGCAAAAGAAAGACATTTTTATTTCCTCTGGTCTGGGATCCAAATTAGAATCAATTTATCATTTAGCTTTAATATTTTTCAATTAGCAATAACCGCGCCTCGGATAAACCTCATTGGCTAGCTTTAATATTTTTAATCTGGAACCACTCCTCAACATTTACTTTTCATGAACTTGACATTTAAAAATGTATGGACCAGTTCGCCAGGACGCGGCGCGCGCCGGGCGGGGGTATCTTCGGGGGCGCGGGCGCGGGCGCGGCCTCCCGTTGGGCCTGGACTCCGCCGGGGCAGCCGGCCTCGGCCGCGGGGCCCGCCTCGCCCGGGCAGGCCCGCACCCCTGGGACCCCCGGCCCGCGCCCCCGCCCCGGGCACCCCCGATGACAGCTGGCGCGCGCAGGCCAGGCGGGTCGTGCCAGAGACGCGTTTTCCAGAGGGCAGCGCTCTGTTGACAAAGCGCCGCGAGTGCCCGAAAGTTGTGCGGCTGGGGCCGGGCGGGGGCCAGGGGCTGTGGGGGGCCGGGCGGGGCCGGCGTGAGCTCCGCGGTCTGCGCCCCGCGCTTCGTCTGCCCCCGCCAGGCGCCCGAGGGCCGAGTGCGCGCGACCGCCCGCGCCTTTCCAGGAAGAGCCGCCGCGGCGGGTCGGGGTCCCGGGAAGCGCGTGTCCGGGAAGCGCGGCCGCCGCGGCTCTGGGCCGAGCCAGGACTTCGTGGGTGAGACGCGAATCGAGGTTGCGCCTTCCCGTCGCCGTTGTCCCTCCGGGCCCGGACTCGGACTCGGTCTCCGTGGGTCTCCTTTCGCCCTTTGCCGTGAGCGGCACCGCCCCGCCCCCATTGCTGGAGGGCGCCGGGCCCCTGCGGCCCCTGCGCTTTCCCCAGTGCGGTGACCCCCCGCGCGCGCCCCCGCTCTGCGCGCGAGTCTGTCCGGCCGGCCTCGGGGCAGCTCCGGCCGCGGGGCAGCTCTGGCCGCGCGTCTTCGCCGAGAAAACGGGAAGTTGTTCCGGAGTTCGCTCTAACGGGATCCCACGCAGCGTTTCTGCGAAGCCGCTTCAGGGCGCGCGCGGCCCCAGGGGTCAGCGCCCGCCGACCTGAGCAGAGTCCCAGGGTCCTCCGCGGGGAGGTTCTCCCGCTGCCGCCCCCGCTCCGGCCCGCTCCCTCTCAGGTCAGTCCATCAAATCTCTTCAAAATCCCGGTTCAGACTTCAGCGAAGTGGGTGCGTCCCAGCAGGGCACCTCGTGCCGCTCCTCCCGCGAACAACGCTCGCTCGTCCGCGCCGTCGTGGCCAAGTTCGGGGCCCAGAGGACCCGGTCGGCGTGGGGGACGCGTGCGAGGAAGAGGAAGCCGCGTTCTGGTTGGCGCCGAGGCAAGACCGCATCTGGAGAGGAAAGTGCTCCCGGGAGCTGCGCTCGGCTCCGGGGGTCCCAGGGACGCGGTGCGGGCACGCACGGTCCAGGCCGCCGCGCTTCTCCGCACGAGACCCGCACGGGTTCCCGCGTGGGCCTGGTGTTTCCGACTTGAAGACGCCGCTGCGCTGGGGGTCCCCGCGCGCGCAGGGGTTGGTGACGGACCCGCTGCCAAGGGAGCGGCCGCAGCCTGGAGCGCGGGCGCCGCGCGGACGGACAGTCGGCTGGATCTGCGGCCACGCGTGCAGCCGGGGCGCGCCGGTCTGTGTGGCGTGTCGGGCTGTGTCCCCGCCGAGGCCACAGAGCGCGCAGAGGGCGGAGGCGCGGCCGGAGCCGCCAAGTGCGGGTCGCCGTCCGCGCGCGCCTCGTCTTCACGTTTTTCCTTGCGGGGCCGCGGCAGTTCTGGCTCGTGGACGCTGGTCCGACGGCCTTCGGCAGCGGTCGCCTCGCGAGGGATGGCAGACGGGGCGTGGGCGCGCCGCTGCAGCCTGCTGCATCCTGCCGAGCCTCGTGCACTGAGCGGCGTCCAGCTGCGGCTTCGCTCCGCTCGTGGCCGCTCGGGCTCGCGGCCGGGGCCTAAGGCGGCTGTTCTCGCCCGCGCGCCGGGCCCGGGGAGCTGGGCTGCGTGGAGCCCCGGGCACCTCCGGCCGTCCTGCAGCCTGTGCGGCGCGGGCGCTCCACGGGGCTCTGATCCACGACTCTCCTCTCGCCCGTGTCTCCCGCGCTCCCTCGCCCCACGTTCCAGCGCTGGGCCTGTCTGCGTCCCGACTTGTCTTGGATCATGGCCCGGATCCCTCCCTGGTGAATCCCGTGGCGATGTGCTTCTGGTGGTCTGAGCTCGGAAAAGCGCTGCTGGGAGGAGACCAAAGCCTCCCCCTCTCGCGCTCTGGTCCGGAGCAGAGTCCTGGGGCGGAGAGTGCTTGACCCAGGGAGGGCTCAGCCGGCTCTGCAGCCGGCCCAGCCAGCGCTTCTGGGGAAGTATGGGCGGTTCCGTCTGAGACCCTGTTCTGGGAAGACCTCTGCTGGGGGGTTCCACCTGGAGGATCTGGGTCCTGAATGGAGGCCCCAGGGAAGACGCCTCAGTGTCCTGGAGAGGCCGGCCCCCTGGCAGAGCCCGAATCCTGTGGGTGCCTCTGGGGCCACTGTGGCCTGTGCTCCTGATCGGCGCCGGCTCCGCGAAGGCCCCTCGGCAGCTGCGCCCCAGCCATTTCCCAGCACCCGCTGCTGATGGTGGCCTGGGGCTGGGGTGCAGCAGGCTGGGGCCTGCTGGCCCTGTAGTGGCTCTTGGCGATGGCTCCCTGCTGTGGAAGGGGCACCTGGCCCTTTGGCGGTGCAGGTGGTGCAGACCAGGCCCTGCACCTGCTCTGTCCTGCTCAGCACCCCCATGGATGCAAACCACAAGGGGCGACTTTTCCTCCAAGGCCACTGCTGACTGACCTCAGTGGATGGCCTCCCCAGGGAGCGGCGTCCAGAGCGCGAGGCCTTCGGGGACAGCTCCAGTGACACTGGCGCTGGCGGAGGCTGCGCTCCACATCCTGTAAGCAGAAGGACACTTGGAAAACTCCAGGAGAAGATGCAGGTCTGTGCTGTGTCAGTGCGTGTCTGTGTCCAGAAGCAGGTCCCAGCGGGGCTGCCCGCAGGTGCTGGCCCAGGCCCTGATGCAAGCTGGTGTGCTCCCCGCGTGCCTGCCCCTTCGGTGGGGTTTATGATCTGCTGCGCTGCTCATTCGCATTCAAAAGATGGAGTTCCTATTCCAAGGCTGAAAATGGTGGACATTTGGGGGCACAGATGAGCCTTCAGATCAGGTTTTTACCCATCTCCAAGGACGCGGCCCGAGTAGTTATGGTCAATTATGGAGAATAACCAGGAAACTCATCCCAAAAGGGATGGTGAATTGGTTTCTGATAAAATAAATTTTAAAATAGAAGAGGAAGATGGTGTTCGCATCCCTAATCACAGTTTGGAAGGAGTGGCGATTAAGAGGGAGCAGGACAGGCCCGGGGCGGAGCGAGGTGGGGAGCAGACAGAGGCGAGGAAGGCGGGTGGGGGCCGCGAGCCCCCTGGGCAGTGCCTCCCCGCCGACCAGGAGGAGGAGGACGGGGCTCTGTTCTCCCAGTACAGCAGCACACTGTAGGACGTGGCCATGGAGGCCGTGACGCAGAGCCTCCTCTTGGAGCCTCCTCTCGGGCTGGGGCGCCGGCTCCAGGAAGAAGTCGCCGGCCTGGAAGCATTTCTTCATCTCCCCTCAGGACAGCACGAAAGCCATCTGCATGTACTGCATGAAGGAGTCCAGCTGAGGGAAGAATGAGAAGGACCTGAGCACCAGCTGCCTCATGCTGCACGTGAGGAGGGCGCACCACACCGTGCTGGGCCAGGAGACCATCGCCGGCGGGCCGGCCCTGCCCTCCCTGTCGCCCCCGCCTCTGCGGCTGCCGCCACCGGCGCCGACGCCAGAGACCTGGGCGCCACGCGCTGACCCCTCAAGCTCGCACCAAAGCTGGCATCCAAATTGCCGTCCCCCGACAACGTGACAGAGGAGCCTGTGGTCCGCTCAGAAGACGTCCCCCAAGACACGTCTGCCCCTGCTAGGTAGGGGCGGGAGGAGTCCCTGGGGGGGGGGGGGCCGCCGCACCTGCCCCCGCTGCCGGGGGAGGAGAGCGCGGAGAACCGGCTGGAGAGAAACCCGCCACTCCCCAAGGACACGTCCGGGTCCCGCAGGCGGTCGGCTGTGTGGAAGCACTTCTACCTGTCTCCGCTAGACAACTCCAAGGCCATGTGCGTCCACTGCATGAACGAGTTCAGCTGGGGCAAGAACGGGAAGGACCTGGGCACCAGCTGCCTCATCAGGCACATGTGGCGGGCGCACCGCTCCATCGTGCTGCAGGAGAACGGCGGGGGCTCGGGCATCCCGCCGCTGTACGCTGCGCCCTCCAAGCTGCTGCCCGCCCTGCCGCCTCCTGACAGAGACCCGAGCTCCGTGGCGTCCTCGCCCGGGCAGCCGGCCCCGGCGTCCCCCTCGGCGTCCTCCTCCCCAAACCGGCTGCCCGAGGAGCTGCAGGTGCGTCTGAGCGCCGGAGACCCGCTGGCGGAGGACACTGCGCCGGCCTCGGACGACGTGGGCGCGGCCTCGCTGGCGTCCTCCCCCGAGAAGCTGCAGGCTGGCGGCCTGAGCCCCGGCCCGCTGGACTGTGGCGCTGGGTCCCAGCAGAGCAAGAAGGTGATAAAGAGGCTGAAGTCGGAGTTGTGGCAGCACTTCTCGCTG
The DNA here is from genome assembly GCF_964662115.1 of Mustela nivalis. Classification (NCBI taxonomy): domain Eukaryota; kingdom Metazoa; phylum Chordata; class Mammalia; order Carnivora; family Mustelidae; genus Mustela; species Mustela nivalis. The sequence goes on along the minus strand of NW_028136259.1, from coordinate 754,580 downwards.
GCGCCCACCGACAGCCTCAAGGCCCTGTGCCGACACTGCGCCTGCGTCATCAGCCGGGCCGCAGGGGCGAGGTGGGCACCAGCTGTCTGATGCAGCACCTGTACCGCCGGCCCGCGGACGTCGTGGGCGCCCCGAAGGGCGCGCTGGGCGCCAGCCTGGCCAACTCCCCCTACGCCACGCTGGCCTCCGCGGAAGGCACCGTTTCCAGATTGACTGACCTGCCCTCCCTGGTCCCGAGAAACAGTCCGGTCCTCTTTCCTGTGAGCAGCAAGAAGACCTCCACGCTGTGGAACCACTTCTCCATCTGCTCCGCGGACCCCACGAAGGTCGTGTGCCTGCACTGCGGCCGCACCATCAGCCGGGGCAAGAAGCCCACCAACCTGGGCACCAGCTGCCTCCTACGCCACCTGCAGGGGTTCCACAGCGGCGTGCTCAAGGCCAAGGCGCCCCGGGCCGCGCGGGCTTCCTCGCCCGGCCCGCGGGGGCCCCTGAGCGTCCAGCTGCCCGGAGCCGCCTCCTTCGAAGACCCCAACGAGAAGTTCTACGATTCTCATCCCGTTGCCAAAAAAATCACGAGTCTCATAGCTGAGATGATTGCACTTGACCTCCAGCCATACTCCTTCATAGACAACGTTGGCTTTAACAGGCTGCTCCAATACTTGAAACCTCAGTACTCTGTGCCCTCCCCATCCTACTTCTTGAGGACGGCCATCCCAGGGATGTACAATAATGTGAAGCAGGTAGTCCTGTCGCACCTGAAGGAGGAGAGCGGCGTGGTCCACTTCACGTCCGGGATCTGGATGAGCACGCAGACCCGCGAGTACCTGACCTGACGCTCACCGCCCAATGGGTCACTTTCGCGTCGTCGGCCCGGCCATACCGCGAGGACCACCATGGCTCGGCCCTGCTGGACGTGTCGCAGGTGGACTGCGACTACAGCAGCAGCAGCATCGGGAAGCAGCTGGAGGGCTGGTGGGGGGCCTGGGTGACGTCCAGCGGCCTGCAAAGTGGGCATCACGGTCACCGACAACCCGAGCATCGGGAAGACGCTGAGCGAGGGGGAGCGGGCCGGCGTGCAGTGCTCCAGCCACACGGTCAGCCTGGTGGTCAGCGAGGCCCTCAAGAGCCAGCGCATGTTCCAGAGCCTGCTGAGCACCGCGCGGAAGCTGTGCAAGCGGGTGCAGCGCTCGCCCTGGGCCAAGGAGAAGCTGGTGGAGCTGCAGAGGGCCTATGGGCTGCCACCGCACCACCTCCTGCAGGATGTCCCGTCCAGGTGGAGCATGTCCTTGCTATCTAGATAATTGGTGTGCGCAACTGGCAGAAAGGGATAGCCTTTACTGAGATGGAGAAGAATAAAGCACAGACAGCTTGGAGCATATTATTTTTCCTCCAGCATTAGGGGATAAGCACGCACTTTGGCAGTTGGGAAAATTTTGCAGTCCTTCAGGGTGACTTTCTGTGAATCCTCTACCTCATTGCTGTAAACTTTGTACTTATCCCCCGAAATTTCTGTGATTCCTGTGACTGCCTGACACCTTGAGAGGGACTGGCATCTGGAACGCTAACAGTGACTTTTTGTATCCTTATTTATTCATGTTTCCTTATAATCCATATTTTACAAGTATCTGATAACCTATATTAAACATATTCCAGTTTTATTATTTTTTATTTTTTTCATATTCTTGTTTTAAATAGCTATAATAATTTCTGTTTTACTCACCATCTCAATTATTTAAAATAGAATTGCACTAAAATATGCCGAAAGGAAATTTGTCAAAAAATTTCAATTATATCTCTTGGAATGGCGGGGGGGGGGGGCAGTAGTAACTCTTGACAATATAATTTTTGCCAAATATTTATTTTCTGAAATTTTTAACTTTATAAGCAGTTACAATTCAATGATCAGAAAAAAGAAATGTATATTTTCTGGAACTTACTCAGATAATTATTATAATAGCAATTGAGCTTATTAACAAATATTGGTACCTGCTGCCTACCAGGCACTGTGGGATATAACAGATATTCTGTAAAACAGAATATTTAGGCTCATTAAGTTCACAAATATGTATCAAGCAGATATAGAAATAGAAAGATAAGAAGATAGTAGGGAATAAGAGGTAGATGAATTTTAAGCAGAGTTCTAAATAACTGAAACACTGAGTCATGTATTATAGTCAGGCAATAATTGACCAAACCAAAAGTGGCAACTGCAAAGGTCTTGAGGTGAAAATTTGTTTGACTTATTCGAAGAGCATCAAGGAGATGAAGGTGGATGGTTTGTTCTGAAGAAGTGGGAGAAGACCCAGATTTCATTCAAGACTTTGGATGTTATTTTAGATGCGATGAGGAAGCATTGGAGTTTGTGAGTAGTTGTGAGAAGAAACGTGGAGTAACATGATGACTTACATGGCAGCTTTGCAGGAAGCCCAGCTTAAAGATGTTGGAAGCTTGTGAGGTGTCCGGTAAAAACAATGGAAAATTTCGGAGTTCAGAATGTATTTTTGAAACTAGATTCCAAAAGATAACTCCTGGGAAAAATAAGAATAAATGATGCAACTTGATTTGGGCCCTGAATGACAAGTTCAACAACCCAGTGTTGCTATATTATAGCTCTGCTAAGTGTCTACATGTGTCATTTCATTATATTTCTACAGCAACACTATGAGGAACATTCTATGTTACCTAATTTTTTTCCCTTTGGATAAGAAACTGAGATACAGATTAAATTAAAAGAAAGAAAGAAAAGAAAAGAAAAGAAAAGAAAAGAAAAGAAAAGAAAAGAAAAACCAGTACAAGGTCACAAAACTACTAAGTTGTAGAGAAGGAAGAAAATTCTCCAGGAGAACAAGTTGTTTTAAAATAGTAATAAGGAATGTTATATTCTAAGGATCATGTAAAATATTTTTTCTGCCTTATTTCTTACCACATTGTTTAAAAAATCAAATGATTTATAATATTTTATCCATTTGGGATATTGAGGATGTATTGATAAAATATAATTGATTGAAGAGAAATATCAACTTATTGATTTGTTTCAAGGTTCTCCATAATCAGAGACACCTCTGCAGAGATGCATTAACTGCATCTCTGTCCCACGATGTCTAGATTCCATAATTTAAAATGCAATAGGGAAATTTTATTCAGAGAGATTATTGGTTCAACATCAAAAACAATTGCTTGCAGAAATGTACAGGCTCTAAGACCCATAAAGACATACATTTCTATATGTTAACAATAGATACTATTTATTGTGTGCTATTTGCTAGCCACTGTTCTAAGTGCTACCTGTTTATTGATTCACTTAATACTCATGGTAGCCTTAAGAGTTGCATAACTCTTATAGGTCATTATAATTATTTCATTTTGTGAATGAGAAAACTAAGTTTCAGAGAGCTTAAACCATTTAGCGAAGGTCAGACAACAAGAAAGTGGAAGAGTTAAATCTGAAGACAGTGCTGGAACTCTAGGGTCCATAAATCCCAAGCACTGTACAAAAGTTCTCTCCTGCTTTCCTGTTGCCTATCAAAGTGAAAAGTAGATTTAGTTATTACAGAATTATAATTGGTCACAGTAACTACAGTAATATTCTAGCAATTATAATATAAATGAATATATCTGATTTTGACTTGGAATTCCTAAAAGCATCCACAGGAACATGTCCTCCAACAGAATAGCTTTTTTTATTTTTTTGTATTCCTCTGGAATTACTGGATACTGAGAAGGAAAGGATCAGTGTGTAAGATACAGGGTACACCAGTCGGGTGCCTTATTTTGTTTAAAAACAAATTATAGTAACAATGCTGTAATTTTATAAATGTGTTATTTTGTGTACTCTCAAAATTTATATTTGAGATTGTTTTACTCTCTTAGTACTTTAGTTTCAGAAGAATCTAGTTGGTTATATGAAGTTGTGAATAAACCTGAAGTTACCCTTGACATCTTGTTTCATTTTTTATTCCAGTGTAGAAATTGTGAAAAGCTTATATTGCTTGACTAAGATTATCCAACTCCTAGATTACATTTTCTTGAGTACTCATTGTCATTTTTAAGATGTTGTGTGTTTGTGTTGTTTCATAGAACTTGTAAATACTGAAGACAAAAGATAATGCATAAAATGTCAAGAATATGAAAATAAATGGTCTGTGATCTCCCAAGTTGAAAAGCAGATATTCACATACCTTTTAACACACACATAAAATAAACTCAAATATCACAGCACAATAATATACAATGCGATGATTATTTTTTTAAGGTAGATTAATAAAACTGAGAAAAAGTAATTGGCTATATTGGAGGTTAAGATAGGTTAAGATACCAAGCTTGTTTTCACTGGATATTTTTCTATTTAGAATTTATGTTTCAGGGCGCCTGGGTGGTTCAGTGGGTTAAAGCCTCTGTCTTTGGCTCAGGTCATGATCCTGGAGTCCTGGGATTGAGCCCCACCTTGGGCTCTCTGCTCAGGGAGGAGCCTGCTTCCTCCTCTTTCTCTGCCTGCCTCTCTGCCTATTTGAGATCTCTGCCTGTCAAATATATAAATAAAAAAATCTTTAAAAAAGAAAGAAAGAAAGAAAGAACTTACGTTTCAAGAACAGCCTGCATTTTTCAATATTTAGTTAAAAAAATCCTAAGAAATTCATAAAATGATCATTTTATAATAAGTTATTATGAACATTAACAAAAAATGAGTTCTAAATAAATGCAATAAAAATATATTCACAAACACTAGTCTAGGTTTTACCCTGTTCATTATATTCTCATAGTGCTATTGTTATCGACACAGAGAGACTGAGTAACCTGCTCAGAGTGCAGAAATTGAACTAATAAAGACTGACAACAGTTTCTTAAAATATGACAATCAACCATTTAAAAATAGCAATTTATTTTGCTCTTCTCTATTTTTTCCAATTATCAAAATTAATAAGTATATCTAACAGTTATCAAGTGCTAGTAATGATCACATTTATGCAAAAGAAAACTATTATTATTCCTAAGAAAACTGAAGTTCAGACAATTTGGGAAAAAAAAAGAAAAAAACAAACCTATTAATATCCAGTCTCCTCACTGAGCCCATATTTAAACATTGATTTCTCTTGCTTTTCAATAGTTATTTATATGCTTCTCAATAGTTATTTTATATGATATTTTATATTTTACATTACTTTAAATTAATTTTTTATATTTTATATTGTAATGGTGTTATTATATACTGCATAGTGTCTAGTATTTTATAATTTTACTTTTAGTCTACTATTATAAACATTTTCTTTATGATTGATCATGGTCCATGTAGTTGATATGCCATGATTTAATTTTTTTTTTTTTTGGTGGACACTGACATAAATAATTAGATAGATATATTAAAAGAAAGTCCTTCTGTATTTTTGTTTTATAAAATATGTTTGTTTATCCCATCTCACTTTTCCAAAGCATCTGAGAAGACTAAGTTACAGGTTTCTACCCTTAGGCATTTTTGTAATTCATTCCCTCCTTCACCATATGATTTCATCCTTTTTACCAAATCCTGCTTCCACCAGTAATATGTGATTGCCAAATTTCTTTTCCTAGCTCTGGTCTTTCTCCTAAGTATTAAAACCAGATATTTCTACATGCTACCTAGACAGCTTCATTTCATTGTTTCACAGGCACCACACGTCAAGATTTTCAAGCAGATTTTTACTTTCCACATGCATGTTTTATTTTTTATAGGCATTATCTCAGGCATGACATTTTATCCTCCCAGAAACTGCATGATATTTCAGTCATCACTGAGTTCTCCCTTATCTCCTATATAATTATTTACAATAAGCTGTGGCATTTCTTTCTCTTACACATTTCTAGGTTTTATCCCTTTTGCTCCAAACTGATTGCTTTTGCTTTATTCATTCCCTTTCTCTACTTATCAACATTGCGTCCTGACAAGTCCCTGTATCCAATCTGTCTCTCTCCCAAGGCTGCCAATTATATTTCTAAAGGACATACCACATGATACTATATCTTTTCTTAAAACTGTCAAGATGATCTCCATTTCTCATAGATAAAATCCTATATTTTATGGACCTGCAGGACAGGGAGGTGAGGTGGAGGAACTGACAAAGGTGAAAGAAACATTTTTCCTTTAAAAGGCAGGATGACGAAGTAGTTAAAAGCTGAGATCTGGCAAGCTAGAAAACCTGTTGGAATCCTAGGTCTGCCACTTTCTCACTGTGTGCCCTGAGGCAAGCTATTTACTATTATTATTTTATTTTCTGAATCATTTCAGGAAGTTGCAGTTATGCGCATTTCCCCATTTTCAGGGTGTACTACCTAAAAATAATGATATTCTCTTACATAATCAAAGCACAGTGATCAAAATTAAGAAGTTAACATTGCTACAGTACTATTTTCTAATTTATAGACCTGATCTGAAAATGGCCAATTGTCCTGCCCATGTTTTTTTTTTTTAGATTTTATTTATTTATTTATTTATTTATTTATTTATTTGACAGACAGAGATTACAAGTAGGCAGAGAGGCAGGCAGAGAGAGAGGAGGAAGCAGGCCTGATGCGGAGCTCAATCCCAGGACCCTGGGATCACGAGCTGAGCTGAAGGCAGAGGCTTTAACCCACTGAGCCACTCAGGCTCATGATTTTTTAGAGCAAAAGAAAGACATTTTTATTTCCTCTGGTCTGGGATCCAAATTAGAATCAATTTATCATTTAGCTTTAATATTTTTCAATTAGCAATAACCGCGCCTCGGATAAACCTCATTGGCTAGCTTTAATATTTTTAATCTGGAACCACTCCTCAACATTTACTTTTCATGAACTTGACATTTAAAAATGTATGGACCAGTTCGCCAGGACGCGGCGCGCGCCGGGCAGGGGTATCTTCGGGGGCGCGGGCGCGGGCGCGGCCTCCCGTTGGGCCTGGACTCCGCCGGGGCAGCCGGCCTCGGCCGCGGGGCCCGCCTCGCCCGGGCAGGCCCGCACCCCTGGGACCCCCGGCCCGCGCCCCCGCCCCGGGCACCCCCGATGACAGCTGGCGCGCGCAGGCCAGGCGGGTCGTGCCAGAGACGCGTTTTCCAGAGGGCAGCGCTCTGTTGACAAAGCGCCGCGAGTGCCCGAAAGTTGTGCGGCTGGGGCCGGGCGGGGGCCAGGGGCTGTGGGGGGCCGGGCGGGGCCGGCGTGAGCTCCGCGGTCTGCGCCCCGCGCTTCGTCTGCCCCCGCCAGGCGCCCGAGGGCCGAGTGCGCGCGACCGCCCGCGCCTTTCCAGGAAGAGCCGCCGCGGCGGGTCGGGGTCCCGGGAAGCGCGTGTCCGGGAAGCGCGGCCGCCGCGGCTCTGGGCCGAGCCAGGACTTCGTGGGTGAGACGCGAATCGAGGTTGCGCCTTCCCGTCGCCGTTGTCCCTCCGGGCCCGGACTCGGACTCGGTCTCCGTGGGTCTCCTTTCGCCCTTTGCCGTGAGCGGCACCGCCCCGCCCCCATTGCTGGAGGGCGCCGGGCCCCTGCGGCCCCTGCGCTTTCCCCAGTGCGGTGACCCCCCGCGCGCGCCCCCGCTCTGCGCGCGAGTCTGTCCGGCCGGCCTCGGGGCAGCTCCGGCCGCGGGGCAGCTCTGGCCGCGCGTCTTCGCCGAGAAAACGGGAAGTTGTTCCGGAGTTCGCTCTAACGGGATCCCACGCAGCGTTTCTGCGAAGCCGCTTCAGGGCGCGCGCGGCCCCAGGGGTCAGCGCCCGCCGACCTGAGCAGAGTCCCAGGGTCCTCCGCGGGGAGGTTCTCCCGCTGCCGCCCCCGCTCCGGCCCGCTCCCTCTCAGGTCAGTCCATCAAATCTCTTCAAAATCCCGGTTCAGACTTCAGCGAAGTGGGTGCGTCCCAGCAGGGCACCTCGTGCCGCTCCTCCCGCGAACAACGCTCGCTCGTCCGCGCCGTCGTGGCCAAGTTCGGGGCCCAGAGGACCCGGTCGGCGTGGGGGACGCGTGCGAGGAAGAGGAAGCCGCGTTCTGGTTGGCGCCGAGGCAAGACCGCATCTGGAGAGGAAAGTGCTCCCGGGAGCTGCGCTCGGCTCCGGGGGTCCCAGGGACGCGGTGCGGGCACGCACGGTCCAGGCCGCCGCGCTTCTCCGCACGAGACCCGCACGGGTTCCCGCGTGGGCCTGGTGTTTCCGACTTGAAGACGCCGCTGCGCTGGGGGTCCCCGCGCGCGCAGGGGTTGGTGACGGACCCGCTGCCAAGGGAGCGGCCGCAGCCTGGAGCGCGGGCGCCGCGCGGACGGACAGTCGGCTGGATCTGCGGCCACGCGTGCAGCCGGGGCGCGCCGGTCTGTGTGGCGTGTCGGGCTGTGTCCCCGCCGAGGCCACAGAGCGCGCAGAGGGCGGAGGCGCGGCCGGAGCCGCCAAGTGCGGGTCGCCGTCCGCGCGCGCCTCGTCTTCACGTTTTTCCTTGCGGGGCCGCGGCAGTTCTGGCTCGTGGACGCTGGTCCGACGGCCTTCGGCAGCGGTCGCCTCGTGAGGGATGGCAGACGGGGCGTGGGCGCGCCGCTGCAGCCTGCTGCATCCTGCCGAGCCTCGTGCACTGAGCGGCGTCCAGCTGCGGCTTCGCTCCGCTCGTGGCCGCTCGGGCTCGCGGCCGGGGCCTAAGGCGGCTGTTCTCGCCCGCGCGCCGGGCCCGGGGAGCTGGGCTGCGTGGAGCCCCGGGCACCTCCGGCCGTCCTGCAGCCTGTGCGGCGCGGGCGCTCCACGGGGCTCTGATCCACGACTCTCCTCTCGCCCGTGTCTCCCGCGCTCCCTCGCCCCACGTTCCAGCGCTGGGCCTGTCTGCGTCCCGACTTGTCTTGGATCATGGCCCGAATCCCTCCCTGGTGAATCCCGTGGCGATGTGCTTCTGGTGGTCTGAGCTCGGAAAAGCGCTGCTGGGAGGAGACCAAAGCCTCCCCCTCTCGCGCTCTGGTCCGGAGCAGAGTCCTGGGGCGGAGAGTGCTTGACCCAGGGAGGGCTCAGCCGGCTCTGCAGCCGGCCCAGCCAGCGCTTCTGGGGAAGTATGGGCGGTTCCGTCTGAGACCCTGTTCTGGGAAGACCTCTGCTGGGGGGTTCCACCTGGAGGATCTGGGTCCTGAATGGAGGCCCCAGGGAAGACGCCTCAGTGTCCTGGAGAGGCCGGCCCCCTGGCAGAGCCCGAATCCTGTGGGTGCCTCTGGGGCCACTGTGGCCTGTGCTCCTGATCGGCGCCGGCTCCGCGAAGGCCCCTCGGCAGCTGCGCCCCAGCCATTTCCCAGCACCCGCTGCTGATGGTGGCCTGGGGCTGGGGTGCAGCAGGCTGGGGCCTGCTGGCCCTGTAGTGGCTCTTGGCGATGGCTCCCTGCTGTGGAAGGGGCACCTGGCCCTTTGGCGGTGCAGGTGGTGCAGACCAGGCCCTGCACCTGCTCTGTCCTGCTCAGCACCCCCATGGATGCAAACCACAAGGGGCGACTTTTCCTCCAAGGCCACTGCTGACTGACCTCAGTGGATGGCCTCCCCAGGGAGCGGCGTCCAGAGCGCGAGGCCTTCGGGGACAGCTCCAGTGACACTGGCGCTGGCGGAGGCTGCGCTCCACATCCTGTAAGCAGAAGGACACTTGGAAAACTCCAGGAGAAGATGCAGGTCTGTGCTGTGTCAGTGCGTGTCTGTGTCCAGAAGCAGGTCCCAGCGGGGCTGCCCGCAGGTGCTGGCCCAGGCCCTGATGCAAGCTGGTGTGCTCCCCGCGTGCCTGCCCCTTCGGTGGGGTTTATGATCTGCTGCGCTGCTCATTCGCATTCAAAAGATGGAGTTCCTATTCCAAGGCTGAAAATGGTGGACATTTGGGGGCACAGATGAGCCTTCAGATCAGGTTTTTACCCATCTCCAAGGACGCGGCCCGAGTAGTTATGGTCAATTATGGAGAATAACCAGGAAACTCATCCCAAAAGGGATGGTGAATTGGTTTCTGATAAAATAAATTTTAAAATAGAAGAGGAAGATGGTGTTCGCATCCCTAATCACAGTTTGGAAGGAGTGGCGATTAAGAGGGAGCAGGACAGGCCCGGGGCGGAGCGAGGTGGGGAGCAGACAGAGGCGAGGAAGGCGGGTGGGGGCCGCGAGCCCCCTGGGCAGTGCCTCCCCGCCGACCAGGAGGAGGAGGACGGGGCTCTGTTCTCCCAGTACAGCAGCACACTGTAGGACGTGGCCATGGAGGCCGTGACGCAGAGCCTCCTCTTGGAGCCTCCTCTCGGGCTGGGGCGCCGGCTCCAGGAAGAAGTCGCCGGCCTGGAAGCATTTCTTCATCTCCCCTCAGGACAGCACGAAAGCCATCTGCATGTACTGCATGAAGGAGTCCAGCTGAGGGAAGAATGAGAAGGACCTGAGCACCAGCTGCCTCATGCTGCACGTGAGGAGGGCGCACCACACCGTGCTGGGCCAGGAGACCATCGCCGGCGGGCCGGCCCTGCCCTCCCTGTCGCCCCCGCCTCTGCGGCTGCCGCCACCGGCGCCGACGCCAGAGACCTGGGCGCCACGCGCTGACCCCTCAAGCTCGCACCAAAGCTGGCATCCAAATTGCCGTCCCCCGACAACGTGACAGAGGAGCCTGTGGTCCGCTCAGAAGACGTCCCCCAAGACACGTCTGCCCCTGCTAGGTAGGGGCGGGAGGAGTCCCTGGGGGGGGGGGGCCGCCGCACCTGCCCCCGCTGCCGGGGGAGGAGAGCGCGGAGAACCGGCTGGAGAGAAACCCGCCACTCCCCAAGGACACGTCCGGGTCCCGCAGGCGGTCGGCTGTGTGGAAGCACTTCTACCTGTCTCCGCTAGACAACTCCAAGGCCATGTGCGTCCACTGCATGAACGAGTTCAGCTGGGGCAAGAACGGGAAGGACCTGGGCACCAGCTGCCTCATCAGGCACATGTGGCGGGCGCACCGCTCCATCGTGCTGCAGGAGAACGGCGGGGGCTCGGGCATCCCGCCGCTGTACGCTGCGCCCTCCAAGCTGCTGCCCGCCCTGCCGCCTCCCGACAGAGACCCGAGCTCCGTGGCGTCCTCGCCCGGGCAGCCGGCCCCGGCGTCCCCCTCGGCGTCCTCCTCCCCAAACCGGCTGCCCGAGGAGCTGCAGGTGCGTCTGAGCGCCGGAGACCCGCTGGCGGAGGACACTGCGCCGGCCTCGGACGACGTGGGCGCGGCCTCGCTGGCGTCCTCCCCCGAGAAGCTGCAGGCTGGCGGCCTGAGCCCCGGCCCGCTGGACTGTGGCGCTGGGTCCCAGCAGAGCAAGAAGGTGATAAAGAGGCTGAAGTCGGAGTTGTGGCAGCACTTCTCGCTGGCGCCCACGGACAGCCTCAAGGCCCTGTGCCGACACTGCGCCTGCGTCATCAGCCGGGCCGCAGGGGCGAGGTGGGCACCAGCTGTCTGATGCAGCACCTGTACCGCCGGCCCGCGGACGTCGTGGGCGCCCCGAAGGGCGCGCTGGGCGCCAGCCTGGCCAACTCCCCCTACGCCACGCTGGCCTCCGGCGGAAGGCACCGCTTCCAGATTGACTGACCTGCCCTCCCTGGTCCCGAGAAACAGTCCGGTCCTCTTTCCTGTGAGCAGCAAGAAGACCTCCAAGCTGTGGAACCACTTCTCCATCTGCTCCGCGGACCCCACGAAGGTCGTGTGCCTGCACTGCGGCCGCACCATCAGCCGGGGCAAGAAGCCCACCAACCTGGGCACCAGCTGCCTCCTACGCCACCTGCAGGGGTTCCACAGCGGCGTGCTCAAGGCCAAGGCGCCCCGGGCCGCGCGGGCTTCCTCGCCCGGCCCGCGGGGGCCCCTGAGCGCCCAGCTGCCCGGAGCCGCCTCCTTCGAAGACCCCAACGAGAAGTTCTACGATTCTCATCCCGTTGCCAAAAAAATCACGAGTCTCATAGCTGAGATGATTGCACTTGACCTCCAGCCATACTCCTTCATAGACAACGTTGGCTTTAACAGGCTGCTCCAATACTTGAAACCTCAGTACTCTGTGCCCTCCCCATCCTACTTCTTGAGGACGGCCATCCCAGGGATGTACAATAATGTGAAGCAGGTAGTCCTGTCGCACCTGAAGGAGGAGAGCGGCGTGGTCCACTTCACGTCCGGGATCTGGATGAGCACGCAGACCCGCGAGTACCTGACCTGACGCTCACCGCCCAATGGGTCACTTTCGCGTCGTCGGCCCGGCCATACCGCGAGGACCACCATGGCTCGGCCCTGCTGGACGTGTCGCAGGTGGACTGCGACTACAGCAGCAGCAGCATCGGGAAGCAGCTGGAGGGCTGGTGGGGGGCCTGGGTGACGTCCAGCGGCCTGCAAAGTGGGCATCACGGTCACCGACAACCCGAGCATCGGGAAGACGCTGAGCGAGGGGGAGCGGGCCGGCGTGCAGTGCTCCAGCCACACGGTCAGCCTGGTGGTCAGCGAGGCCCTCAAGAGCCAGCGCATGTTCCAGAGCCTGCTGAGCACCGCGCGGAAGCTGTGCAAGCGGGTGCAGCGCTCGCCCTGGGCCAAGGAGAAGCTGGTGGAGCTGCAGAGGGCCTATGGGCTGCCACCGCACCACCTCCTGCAGGATGTCCCGTCCAGGTGGAGCATGTCCTTGCTATCTAGATAATTGGTGTGCGCAACTGGCAGAAAGGGATAGCCTTTACTGAGATGGAGAAGAATAAAGCACAGACAGCTTGGAGCATATTATTTTTCCTCCAGCATTAGGGGATAAGCACGCACTTTGGCAGTTGGGAAAATTTTGCAGTCCTTCAGGGTGACTTTCTGTGAATCCTCTACCTCATTGCTGTAAACTTTGTACTTATCCCCCGAAATTTCTGTGATTCCTGTGACTGCCTGACACCTTGAGAGGGACTGGCATCTGGAACGCTAACAGTGACTTTTTGTATCCTTATTTATTCATGTTTCCTTATAATCCATATTTTACAAGTATCTGATAACCTATATTAAACATATTCCAGTTTTATTATTTTTTATTTTTTTCATATTCTTGTTTTAAATAGCTATAATAATTTCTGTTTTACTCACCATCTCAATTATTTAAAATAGAATTGCACTAAAATATGCCGAAAGGAAATTTGTCAAAAAATTTCAATTATATCTCTTGGAATGGCGGGGGGGGGGGCAGTAGTAACTCTTGACAATATAATTTTTGCCAAATATTTATTTTCTGAAATTTTTAACTTTATAAGCAGTTACAATTCAATGATCAGAAAAAAGAAATGTATATTTTCTGGAACTTACTCAGATAATTATTATAATAGCAATTGAGCTTATTAACAAATATTGGTACCTGCTGCCTACCAGGCACTGTGGGATATAACAGATATTCTGTAAAATAGAATATTTAGGCTCATTAAGTTCACAAATATGTATCAAGCAGATATAGAAATAGAAAGATAAGAAGATAGTAGGGAATAAGAGGTAGATGAATTTTAAGCAGAGTTCTAAATAACTGAAACACTGAGTCATGTATTATAGTCAGGCAATAATTGACCAAACCAAAAGTGGCAACTGCAAAGGTCTTGAGGTGAAAATTTGTTTGACTTATTCGAAGAGCATCAAGGAGATGAAGGTGGATGGTTTGTTCTGAAGAAGTGGGAGAAGACCCAGATTTCATTCAAGACTTTGGATGTTATTTTAGATGCGATGAGGAAGCATTGGAGTTTGTGAGTAGTTGTGAGAAGAAACGTGGAGTAACATGATGACTTACATGGCAGCTTTGCAGGAAGCCCAGCTTAAAGATGTTGGAAGCTTGTGAGGTGTCCGGTAAAAACAATGGAAAATTTCGGAGTTCAGAATGTATTTTTGAAACTAGATTCCAAAAGATAACTCCTGGGAAAAATAAGAATAAATGATGCAACTTGATTTGGGCCCTGAATGACAAGTTCAACAACCCAGTGTTGCTATATTATAGCTCTGCTAAGTGTCTACATGTGTCATTTCATTATATTTCTACAGCAACACTATGAGGAACATTCTATGTTACCTAATTTTTTTCCCTTTGGATAAGAAACTGAGATACAGATTAAATTAAAAGAAAGAAAGAAAAGAAAAGAAAAGAAAAGAAAAGAAAAGAAAAGAAAAGAAAAACCAGTACAAGGTCACAAAACTACTAAGTTGTAGAGAAGGAAGAAAATTCTCCAGGAGAACAAGTTGTTTTAAAATAGTAATAAGGAATGTTATATTCTAAGGATCATGTAAAATATTTTTTCTGCCTTATTTCTTACCACATTGTTTAAAAAATCAAATGATTTATAATATTTTATCCATTTGGGATATTGAGGATGTATTGATAAAATATAATTGATTGAAGAGAAATATCAACTTATTGATTTGTTTCAAGGTTCTCCATAATCAGAGACACCTCTGCAGAGATGCATTAACTGCATCTCTGTCCCACGATGTCTAGATTCCATAATTTAAAATGCAATAGGGAAATTTTATTCAGAGAGATTATTGGTTCAACATCAAAAACAATTGCTTGCAGAAATGTACAGGCTCTAAGACCCATAAAGACATACATTTCTATATGTTAACAATAGATACTACTTATTGTGTGCTATTTGCTAGCCACTGTTCTAAGTGCTACCTGTTTATTGATTCACTTAATACTCATGGTAGCCTTAAGAGTTGCATAACTCTTATAGGTCATTATAATTATTTCATTTTGTGAATGAGAAAACTAAGTTTCAGAGAGCTTAAACCATTTAGCGAAGGTCAGACAACAAGAAAGTGGAAGAGTTAAATCTGAAGACAGTGCTGGAACTCTAGGGTCCATAAATCCCAAGCACTGTACAAAAGTTCTCTCCTGCTTTCCTGTTGCCTATCAAAGTGAAAAGTAGATTTAGTTATTACAGAATTATAATTGGTCACAGTAACTACAGTAATATTCTAGCAATTATAATATAAATGAATATATCTGATTTTGACTTGGAATTCCTAAAAGCATCCACAGGAACATGTCCTCCAACAGAATAGCTTTTTTTATTTTTTTGTATTCCTCTGGAATTACTGGATACTGAGAAGGAAAGGATCAGTGTGTAAGATACAGGGTACACCAGTCGGGTGCCTTATTTTGTTTAAAAACAAATTATAGTAACAATGCTGTAATTTTATAAATGTGTTATTTTGTGTACTCTCAAAATTTATATTTGAGATTGTTTTACTCTCTTAGTACTTTAGTTTCAGAAGAATCTAGTTGGTTATATGAAGTTGTGAATAAACCTGAAGTTACCCTTGACATCTTGTTTCATTTTTTATTCCAGTGTAGAAATTGTGAAAAGCTTATATTGCTTGACTAAGATTATCCAACTCCTAGATTACATTTTCTTGAGTACTCATTGTCATTTTTAAGATGTTGTGTGTTTGTGTTGTTTCATAGAACTTGTAAATACTGAAGACAAAAGATAATGCATAAAATGTCAAGAATATGAAAATAAATGGTCTGTGATCTCCCAAGTTGAAAAGCAGATATTCACATACCTTTTAACACACACATAAAATAAACTCAAATATCACAGCACAATAATATACAATGCGATGATTATTTTTTTAAGGTAGATTAATAAAACTGAGAAAAAGTAATTGGCTATATTGGAGGTTAAGATAGGTTAAGATACCAAGCTTGTTTTCACTGGATATTTTTCTATTTAGAATTTATGTTTCAGGGCGCCTGGGTGGTTCAGTGGGTTAAAGCCTCTGTCTTTGGCTCAGGTCATGATCCTGGAGTCCTGGGATTGAGCCCCACCTTGGGCTCTCTGCTCAGGGAGGAGCCTGCTTCCTCCTCTTTCTCTGCCTGCCTCTCTGCCTATTTGAGATCTCTGCCTGTCAAATATATAAATAAAAAAATCTTTAAAAAAGAAAGAAAGAAAGAAAGAACTTACGTTTCAAGAACAGCCTGCATTTTTCAATATTTAGTTAAAAAAATCCTAAGAAATTCATAAAATGATCATTTTATAATAAGTTATTATGAACATTAACAAAAAATGAGTTCTAAATAAATGCAATAAAAATATATTCACAAACACTAGTCTAGGTTTTACCCTGTTCATTATATTCTCATAGTGCTATTGTTATCGACACAGAGAGACTGAGTAACCTGCTCAGAGTGCAGAAATTGAACTAATAAAGACTGACAACAGTTTCTTAAAATATGACAATCAACCATTTAAAAATAGCAATTTATTTTGCTCTTCTCTATTTTTTCCAATTATCAAAATTAATAAGTATATCTAACAGTTATCAAGTGCTAGTAATGATCACATTTATGCAAAAGAAAACTATTATTATTCCTAAGAAAACTGAAGTTCAGACAATTTGGGAAAAAAAAAGAAAAAAACAAACCTATTAATATCCAGTCTCCTCACTGAGCCCATATTTAAACATTGATTTCTCTTGCTTTTCAATAGTTATTTATATGCTTCTCAATAGTTATTTTATATGATATTTTATATTTTACATTACTTTAAATTAATTTTTTATATTTTATATTGTAATGGTGTTATTATATACTGCATAGTGTCTAGTATTTTATAATTTTACTTTTAGTCTACTATTATAAACATTTTCTTTATGATTGATCATGGTCCATGTAGTTGATATGCCATGATTTAATTTTTTTTTTTTTTGGTGGACACTGACATAAATAATTAGATAGATATATTAAAAGAAAGTCCTTCTGTATTTTTGTTTTATAAAATATGTTTGTTTATCCCATCTCACTTTTCCAAAGCATCTGAGAAGACTAAGTTACAGGTTTCTACCCTTAGGCATTTTTGTAATTCATTCCCTCCTTCACCATATGATTTCATCCTTTTTACCAAATCCTGCTTCCACCAGTAATATGTGATTGCCAAATTTCTTTTCCTAGCTCTGGTCTTTCTCCTAAGTATTAAAACCAGATATTTCTACATGCTACCTAGACAGCTTCATTTCATTGTTTCACAGGCACCACACGTCAAGATTTTCAAGCAGATTTTTACTTTCCACATGCATGTTTTATTTTTTATAGGCATTATCTCAGGCATGACATTTTATCCTCCCAGAAACTGCATGATATTTCAGTCATCACTGAGT
This sequence comes from Mustela nivalis, assembly GCF_964662115.1. Lineage (NCBI taxonomy): Eukaryota > Metazoa > Chordata > Mammalia > Carnivora > Mustelidae > Mustela > Mustela nivalis. The sequence goes on along the minus strand of NW_028136259.1, from coordinate 737,517 downwards.
TCTCCCTTATCTCCTATATAATTATTTACAATAAGCTGTGGCATTTCTTTCTCTTACACATTTCTAGGTTTTATCCCTTTTGCTCCAAACTGATTGCTTTTGCTTTATTCATTCCCTTTCTCTACTTATCAACATTGCGTCCTGACAAGTCCCTGTATCCAATCTGTCTCTCTCCCAAGGCTGCCAATTATATTTCTAAAGGACATACCACATGATACTATATCTTTTCTTAAAACTGTCAAGATGATCTCCATTTCTCATAGATAAAATCCTATATTTTATGGACCTGCAGGACAGGGAGGTGAGGTGGAGGAACTGACAAAGGTGAAAGAAACATTTTTCCTTTAAAAGGCAGGATGACGAAGTAGTTAAAAGCTGAGATCTGGCAAGCTAGAAAACCTGTTGGAATCCTAGGTCTGCCACTTTCTCACTGTGTGCCCTGAGGCAAGCTATTTACTATTATTATTTTATTTTCTGAATCATTTCAGGAAGTTGCAGTTATGCGCATTTCCCCATTTTCAGGGTGTACTACCTAAAAATAATGATATTCTCTTACATAATCAAAGCACAGTGATCAAAATTAAGAAGTTAACATTGCTACAGTACTATTTTCTAATTTATAGACCTGATCTGAAAATGGCCAATTGTCCTGCCCATGTTTTTTTTTTTTAGATTTTATTTATTTATTTATTTATTTATTTATTTATTTATTTATTTGACAGACAGAGATTACAAGTAGGCAGAGAGGCAGGCAGAGAGAGAGGAGGAAGCAGGCCTGATGCGGAGCTCAATCCCAGGACCCTGGGATCACGAGCTGAGCTGAAGGCAGAGGCTTTAACCCACTGAGCCACTCAGGCTCATGATTTTTTAGAGCAAAAGAAAGACATTTTTATTTCCTCTGGTCTGGGATCCAAATTAGAATCAATTTATCATTTAGCTTTAATATTTTTCAATTAGCAATAACCGCGCCTCGGATAAACCTCATTGGCTAGCTTTAATATTTTTAATCTGGAACCACTCCTCAACATTTACTTTTCATGAACTTGACATTTAAAAATGTATGGACCAGTTCGCCAGGACGCGGCGCGCGCCGGGCAGGGGTATCTTCGGGGGCGCGGGCGCGGGCGCGGCCTCCCGTTGGGCCTGGACTCCGCCGGGGCAGCCGGCCTCGGCCGCGGGGCCCGCCTCGCCCGGGCAGGCCCGCACCCCTGGGACCCCCGGCCCGCGCCCCCGCCCCGGGCACCCCCGATGACAGCTGGCGCGCGCAGGCCAGGCGGGTCGTGCCAGAGACGCGTTTTCCAGAGGGCAGCGCTCTGTTGACAAAGCGCCGCGAGTGCCCGAAAGTTGTGCGGCTGGGGCCGGGCGGGGGCCAGGGGCTGTGGGGGGCCGGGCGGGGCCGGCGTGAGCTCCGCGGTCTGCGCCCCGCGCTTCGTCTGCCCCCGCCAGGCGCCCGAGGGCCGAGTGCGCGCGACCGCCCGCGCCTTTCCAGGAAGAGCCGCCGCGGCGGGTCGGGGTCCCGGGAAGCGCGTGTCCGGGAAGCGCGGCCGCCGCGGCTCTGGGCCGAGCCAGGACTTCGTGGGTGAGACGCGAATCGAGGTTGCGCCTTCCCGTCGCCGTTGTCCCTCCGGGCCCGGACTCGGACTCGGTCTCCGTGGGTCTCCTTTCGCCCTTTGCCGTGAGCGGCACCGCCCCGCCCCCATTGCTGGAGGGCGCCGGGCCCCTGCGGCCCCTGCGCTTTCCCCAGTGCGGTGACCCCCCGCGCGCGCCCCCGCTCTGCGCGCGAGTCTGTCCGGCCGGCCTCGGGGCAGCTCCGGCCGCGGGGCAGCTCTGGCCGCGCGTCTTCGCCGAGAAAACGGGAAGTTGTTCCGGAGTTCGCTCTAACGGGATCCCACGCAGCGTTTCTGCGAAGCCGCTTCAGGGCGCGCGCGGCCCCAGGGGTCAGCGCCCGCCGACCTGAGCAGAGTCCCAGGGTCCTCCGCGGGGAGGTTCTCCCGCTGCCGCCCCCGCTCCGGCCCGCTCCCTCTCAGGTCAGTCCATCAAATCTCTTCAAAATCCCGGTTCAGACTTCAGCGAAGTGGGTGCGTCCCAGCAGGGCACCTCGTGCCGCTCCTCCCGCGAACAACGCTCGCTCGTCCGCGCCGTCGTGGCCAAGTTCGGGGCCCAGAGGACCCGGTCGGCGTGGGGGACGCGTGCGAGGAAGAGGAAGCCGCGTTCTGGTTGGCGCCGAGGCAAGACCGCATCTGGAGAGGAAAGTGCTCCCGGGAGCTGCGCTCGGCTCCGGGGGTCCCAGGGACGCGGTGCGGGCACGCACGGTCCAGGCCGCCGCGCTTCTCCGCACGAGACCCGCACGGGTTCCCGCGTGGGCCTGGTGTTTCCGACTTGAAGACGCCGCTGCGCTGGGGGTCCCCGCGCGCGCAGGGGTTGGTGACGGACCCGCTGCCAAGGGAGCGGCCGCAGCCTGGAGCGCGGGCGCCGCGCGGACGGACAGTCGGCTGGATCTGCGGCCACGCGTGCAGCCGGGGCGCGCCGGTCTGTGTGGCGTGTCGGGCTGTGTCCCCGCCGAGGCCACAGAGCGCGCAGAGGGCGGAGGCGCGGCCGGAGCCGCCAAGTGCGGGTCGCCGTCCGCGCGCGCCTCGTCTTCACGTTTTTCCTTGCGGGGCCGCGGCAGTTCTGGCTCGTGGACGCTGGTCCGACGGCCTTCGGCAGCGGTCGCCTCGTGAGGGATGGCAGACGGGGCGTGGGCGCGCCGCTGCAGCCTGCTGCATCCTGCCGAGCCTCGTGCACTGAGCGGCGTCCAGCTGCGGCTTCGCTCCGCTCGTGGCCGCTCGGGCTCGCGGCCGGGGCCTAAGGCGGCTGTTCTCGCCCGCGCGCCGGGCCCGGGGAGCTGGGCTGCGTGGAGCCCCGGGCACCTCCGGCCGTCCTGCAGCCTGTGCGGCGCGGGCGCTCCACGGGGCTCTGATCCACGACTCTCCTCTCGCCCGTGTCTCCCGCGCTCCCTCGCCCCACGTTCCAGCGCTGGGCCTGTCTGCGTCCCGACTTGTCTTGGATCATGGCCCGGATCCCTCCCTGGTGAATCCCGTGGCGATGTGCTTCTGGTGGTCTGAGCTCGGAAAAGCGCTGCTGGGAGGAGACCAAAGCCTCCCCCTCTCGCGCTCTGGTCCGGAGCAGAGTCCTGGGGCGGAGAGTGCTTGACCCAGGGAGGGCTCAGCCGGCTCTGCAGCCGGCCCAGCCAGCGCTTCTGGGGAAGTATGGGCGGTTCCGTCTGAGACCCTGTTCTGGGAAGACCTCTGCTGGGGGGTTCCACCTGGAGGATCTGGGTCCTGAATGGAGGCCCCAGGGAAGACGCCTCAGTGTCCTGGAGAGGCCGGCCCCCTGGCAGAGCCCGAATCCTGTGGGTGCCTCTGGGGCCACTGTGGCCTGTGCTCCTGATCGGCGCCGGCTCCGCGAAGGCCCCTCGGCAGCTGCGCCCCAGCCATTTCCCAGCACCCGCTGCTGATGGTGGCCTGGGGCTGGGGTGCAGCAGGCTGGGGCCTGCTGGCCCTGTAGTGGCTCTTGGCGATGGCTCCCTGCTGTGGAAGGGGCACCTGGCCCTTTGGCGGTGCAGGTGGTGCAGACCAGGCCCTGCACCTGCTCTGTCCTGCTCAGCACCCCCATGGATGCAAACCACAAGGGGCGACTTTTCCTCCAAGGCCACTGCTGACTGACCTCAGTGGATGGCCTCCCCAGGGAGCGGCGTCCAGAGCGCGAGGCCTTCGGGGACAGCTCCAGTGACACTGGCGCTGGCGGAGGCTGCGCTCCACATCCTGTAAGCAGAAGGACACTTGGAAAACTCCAGGAGAAGATGCAGGTCTGTGCTGTGTCAGTGCGTGTCTGTGTCCAGAAGCAGGTCCCAGCGGGGCTGCCCGCAGGTGCTGGCCCAGGCCCTGATGCAAGCTGGTGTGCTCCCCGCGTGCCTGCCCCTTCGGTGGGGTTTATGATCTGCTGCGCTGCTCATTCGCATTCAAAAGATGGAGTTCCTATTCCAAGGCTGAAAATGGTGGACATTTGGGGGCACAGATGAGCCTTCAGATCAGGTTTTTACCCATCTCCAAGGACGCGGCCCGAGTAGTTATGGTCAATTATGGAGAATAACCAGGAAACTCATCCCAAAAGGGATGGTGAATTGGTTTCTGATAAAATAAATTTTAAAATAGAAGAGGAAGATGGTGTTCGCATCCCTAATCACAGTTTGGAAGGAGTGGCGATTAAGAGGGAGCAGGACAGGCCCGGGGCGGAGCGAGGTGGGGAGCAGACAGAGGCGAGGAAGGCGGGTGGGGGCCGCGAGCCCCCTGGGCAGTGCCTCCCCGCCGACCAGGAGGAGGAGGACGGGGCTCTGTTCTCCCAGTACAGCAGCACACTGTAGGACGTGGCCATGGAGGCCGTGACGCAGAGCCTCCTCTTGGAGCCTCCTCTCGGGCTGGGGCGCCGGCTCCAGGAAGAAGTCGCCGGCCTGGAAGCATTTCTTCATCTCCCCTCAGGACAGCACGAAAGCCATCTGCATGTACTGCATGAAGGAGTCCAGCTGAGGGAAGAATGAGAAGGACCTGAGCACCAGCTGCCTCATGCTGCACGTGAGGAGGGCGCACCACACCGTGCTGGGCCAGGAGACCATCGCCGGCGGGCCGGCCCTGCCCTCCCTGTCGCCCCCGCCTCTGCGGCTGCCGCCACCGGCGCCGACGCCAGAGACCTGGGCGCCACGCGCTGACCCCTCAAGCTCGCACCAAAGCTGGCATCCAAATTGCCGTCCCCCGACAACGTGACAGAGGAGCCTGTGGTCCGCTCAGAAGACGTCCCCCAAGACACGTCTGCCCCTGCTAGGTAGGGGCGGGAGGAGTCCCTGGGGGGGGGGGGCCGCCGCACCTGCCCCCGCTGCCGGGGGAGGAGAGCGCGGAGAACCGGCTGGAGAGAAACCCGCCACTCCCCAAGGACACGTCCGGGTCCCGCAGGCGGTCGGCTGTGTGGAAGCACTTCTACCTGTCTCCGCTAGACAACACCAAGGCCATGTGCGTCCACTGCATGAACGAGTTCAGCTGGGGCAAGAACGGGAAGGACCTGGGCACCAGCTGCCTCATCAGGCACATGTGGCGGGCGCACCGCTCCATCGTGCTGCAGGAGAACGGCGGGGGCTCGGGCATCCCGCCGCTGTACGCTGCGCCCTCCAAGCTGCTGCCCGCCCTGCCGCCTCCCGACAGAGACCCGAGCTCCGTGGCGTCCTCGCCCGGGCAGCCGGCCCCGGCGTCCCCCTCGGCGTCCTCCTCCCCAAACCGGCTGCCCGAGGAGCTGCAGGTGCGTCTGAGCGCCGGAGACCCGCTGGCGGAGGACACTGCGCCGGCCTCGGACGACGTGGGCGCGGCCTCGCTGGCGTCCTCCCCCGAGAAGCTGCAGGCTGGCGGCCTGAGCCCCGGCCCGCTGGACTGTGGCGCTGGGTCCCAGCAGAGCAAGAAGGTGATAAAGAGGCTGAAGTCGGAGTTGTGGCAGCACTTCTCGCTGGCGCCCACGGACAGCCTCAAGGCCCTGTGCCGACACTGCGCCTGCGTCATCAGCCGGGCCGCAGGGGCGAGGTGGGCACCAGCTGTCTGATGCAGCACCTGTACCGCCGGCCCGCGGACGTCGTGGGCGCCCCGAAGGGCGCGCTGGGCGCCAGCCTGGCCAACTCCCCCTACGCCACGCTGGCCTCCGGCGGAAGGCACCGCTTCCAGATTGACTGACCTGCCCTCCCTGGTCCCGAGAAACAGTCCGGTCCTCTTTCCTGTGAGCAGCAAGAAGACCTCCAAGCTGTGGAACCACTTCTCCATCTGCTCCGCGGACCCCACGAAGGTCGTGTGCCTGCACTGCGGCCGCACCATCAGCCGGGGCAAGAAGCCCACCAACCTGGGCACCAGCTGCCTCCTACGCCACCTGCAGGGGTTCCACAGCGGCGTGCTCAAGGCCAAGGCGCCCCGGGCCGCGCGGGCTTCCTCGCCCGGCCCGCGGGGGCCCCTGAGCGTCCAGCTGCCCGGAGCCGCCTCCTTCGAAGACCCCAACGAGAAGTTCTACGATTCTCATCCCGTTGCCAAAAAAATCACGAGTCTCATAGCTGAGATGATTGCACTTGACCTCCAGCCATACTCCTTCATAGACAACGTTGGCTTTAACAGGCTGCTCCAATACTTGAAACCTCAGTACTCTGTGCCCTCCCCATCCTACTTCTTGAGGACGGCCATCCCAGGGATGTACAATAATGTGAAGCAGGTAGTCCTGTCGCACCTGAAGGAGGAGAGCGGCGTGGTCCACTTCACGTCCGGGATCTGGATGAGCACGCAGACCCGCGAGTACCTGACCTGACGCTCACCGCCCAATGGGTCACTTTCGCGTCGTCGGCCCGGCCATACCGCGAGGACCACCATGGCTCGGCCCTGCTGGACGTGTCGCAGGTGGACTGCGACTACAGCAGCAGCAGCATCGGGAAGCAGCTGGAGGGCTGGTGGGGGGCCTGGGTGACGTCCAGCGGCCTGCAAAGTGGGCATCACGGTCACCGACAACCCGAGCATCGGGAAGACGCTGAGCGAGGGGGAGCGGGCCGGCGTGCAGTGCTCCAGCCACACGGTCAGCCTGGTGGTCAGCGAGGCCCTCAAGAGCCAGCGCATGTTCCAGAGCCTGCTGAGCACCGCGCGGAAGCTGTGCAAGCGGGTGCAGCGCTCGCCCTGGGCCAAGGAGAAGCTGGTGGAGCTGCAGAGGGCCTATGGGCTGCCACCGCACCACCTCCTGCAGGATGTCCCGTCCAGGTGGAGCATGTCCTTGCTATCTAGATAATTGGTGTGCGCAACTGGCAGAAAGGGATAGCCTTTACTGAGATGGAGAAGAATAAAGCACAGACAGCTTGGAGCATATTATTTTTCCTCCAGCATTAGGGGATAAGCACGCACTTTGGCAGTTGGGAAAATTTTGCAGTCCTTCAGGGTGACTTTCTGTGAATCCTCTACCTCATTGCTGTAAACTTTGTACTTATCCCCCGAAATTTCTGTGATTCCTGTGACTGCCTGACACCTTGAGAGGGACTGGCATCTGGAACGCTAACAGTGACTTTTTGTATCCTTATTTATTCATGTTTCCTTATAATCCATATTTTACAAGTATCTGATAACCTATATTAAACATATTCCAGTTTTATTATTTTTTATTTTTTTCATATTCTTGTTTTAAATAGCTATAATAATTTCTGTTTTACTCACCATCTCAATTATTTAAAATAGAATTGCACTAAAATATGCCGAAAGGAAATTTGTCAAAAAATTTCAATTATATCTCTTGGAATGGCGGGGGGGGGGGCAGTAGTAACTCTTGACAATATAATTTTTGCCAAATATTTATTTTCTGAAATTTTTAACTTTATAAGCAGTTACAATTCAATGATCAGAAAAAAGAAATGTATATTTTCTGGAACTTACTCAGATAATTATTATAATAGCAATTGAGCTTATTAACAAATATTGGTACCTGCTGCCTACCAGGCACTGTGGGATATAACAGATATTCTGTAAAACAGAATATTTAGGCTCATTAAGTTCACAAATATGTATCAAGCAGATATAGAAATAGAAAGATAAGAAGATAGTAGGGAATAAGAGGTAGATGAATTTTAAGCAGAGTTCTAAATAACTGAAACACTGAGTCATGTATTATAGTCAGGCAATAATTGACCAAACCAAAAGTGGCAACTGCAAAGGTCTTGAGGTGAAAATTTGTTTGACTTATTCGAAGAGCATCAAGGAGATGAAGGTGGATGGTTTGTTCTGAAGAAGTGGGAGAAGACCCAGATTTCATTCAAGACTTTGGATGTTATTTTAGATGCGATGAGGAAGCATTGGAGTTTGTGAGTAGTTGTGAGAAGAAACGTGGAGTAACATGATGACTTACATGGCAGCTTTGCAGGAAGCCCAGCTTAAAGATGTTGGAAGCTTGTGAGGTGTCCGGTAAAAACAATGGAAAATTTCGGAGTTCAGAATGTATTTTTGAAACTAGATTCCAAAAGATAACTCCTGGGAAAAATAAGAATAAATGATGCAACTTGATTTGGGCCCTGAATGACAAGTTCAACAACCCAGTGTTGCTATATTATAGCTCTGCTAAGTGTCTACATGTGTCATTTCATTATATTTCTACAGCAACACTATGAGGAACATTCTATGTTACCTAATTTTTTTCCCTTTGGATAAGAAACTGAGATACAGATTAAATTAAAAGAAAGAAAGAAAAGAAAAGAAAAGAAAAGAAAAGAAAAGAAAAGAAAAGAAAAACCAGTACAAGGTCACAAAACTACTAAGTTGTAGAGAAGGAAGAAAATTCTCCAGGAGAACAAGTTGTTTTAAAATAGTAATAAGGAATGTTATATTCTAAGGATCATGTAAAATATTTTTTCTGCCTTATTTCTTACCACATTGTTTAAAAAATCAAATGATTTATAATATTTTATCCATTTGGGATATTGAGGATGTATTGATAAAATATAATTGATTGAAGAGAAATATCAACTTATTGATTTGTTTCAAGGTTCTCCATAATCAGAGACACCTCTGCAGAGATGCATTAACTGCATCTCTGTCCCACGATGTCTAGATTCCATAATTTAAAATGCAATAGGGAAATTTTATTCAGAGAGATTATTGGTTCAACATCAAAAACAATTGCTTGCAGAAATGTACAGGCTCTAAGACCCATAAAGACATACATTTCTATATGTTAACAATAGATACTACTTATTGTGTGCTATTTGCTAGCCACTGTTCTAAGTGCTACCTGTTTATTGATTCACTTAATACTCATGGTAGCCTTAAGAGTTGCATAACTCTTATAGGTCATTATAATTATTTCATTTTGTGAATGAGAAAACTAAGTTTCAGAGAGCTTAAACCATTTAGCGAAGGTCAGACAACAAGAAAGTGGAAGAGTTAAATCTGAAGACAGTGCTGGAACTCTAGGGTCCATAAATCCCAAGCACTGTACAAAAGTTCTCTCCTGCTTTCCTGTTGCCTATCAAAGTGAAAAGTAGATTTAGTTATTACAGAATTATAATTGGTCACAGTAACTACAGTAATATTCTAGCAATTATAATATAAATGAATATATCTGATTTTGACTTGGAATTCCTAAAAGCATCCACAGGAACATGTCCTCCAACAGAATAGCTTTTTTTATTTTTTTGTATTCCTCTGGAATTACTGGATACTGAGAAGGAAAGGATCAGTGTGTAAGATACAGGGTACACCAGTCGGGTGCCTTATTTTGTTTAAAAACAAATTATAGTAACAATGCTGTAATTTTATAAATGTGTTATTTTGTGTACTCTCAAAATTTATATTTGAGATTGTTTTACTCTCTTAGTACTTTAGTTTCAGAAGAATCTAGTTGGTTATATGAAGTTGTGAATAAACCTGAAGTTACCCTTGACATCTTGTTTCATTTTTTATTCCAGTGTAGAAATTGTGAAAAGCTTATATTGCTTGACTAAGATTATCCAACTCCTAGATTACATTTTCTTGAGTACTCATTGTCATTTTTAAGATGTTGTGTGTTTGTGTTGTTTCATAGAACTTGTAAATACTGAAGACAAAAGATAATGCATAAAATGTCAAGAATATGAAAATAAATGGTCTGTGATCTCCCAAGTTGAAAAGCAGATATTCACATACCTTTTAACACACACATAAAATAAACTCAAATATCACAGCACAATAATATACAATGCGATGATTATTTTTTTAAGGTAGATTAATAAAACTGAGAAAAAGTAATTGGCTATATTGGAGGTTAAGATAGGTTAAGATACCAAGCTTGTTTTCACTGGATATTTTTCTATTTAGAATTTATGTTTCAGGGCGCCTGGGTGGTTCAGTGGGTTAAAGCCTCTGTCTTTGGCTCAGGTCATGATCCTGGAGTCCTGGGATTGAGCCCCACCTTGGGCTCTCTGCTCAGGGAGGAGCCTGCTTCCTCCTCTTTCTCTGCCTGCCTCTCTGCCTATTTGAGATCTCTGCCTGTCAAATATATAAATAAAAAAATCTTTAAAAAAGAAAGAAAGAAAGAAAGAACTTACGTTTCAAGAACAGCCTGCATTTTTCAATATTTAGTTAAAAAAATCCTAAGAAATTCATAAAATGATCATTTTATAATAAGTTATTATGAACATTAACAAAAAATGAGTTCTAAATAAATGCAATAAAAATATATTCACAAACACTAGTCTAGGTTTTACCCTGTTCATTATATTCTCATAGTGCTATTGTTATCGACACAGAGAGACTGAGTAACCTGCTCAGAGTGCAGAAATTGAACTAATAAAGACTGACAACAGTTTCTTAAAATATGACAATCAACCATTTAAAAATAGCAATTTATTTTGCTCTTCTCTATTTTTTCCAATTATCAAAATTAATAAGTATATCTAACAGTTATCAAGTGCTAGTAATGATCACATTTATGCAAAAGAAAACTATTATTATTCCTAAGAAAACTGAAGTTCAGACAATTTGGGAAAAAAAAAGAAAAAAACAAACCTATTAATATCCAGTCTCCTCACTGAGCCCATATTTAAACATTGATTTCTCTTGCTTTTCAATAGTTATTTATATGCTTCTCAATAGTTATTTTATATGATATTTTATATTTTACATTACTTTAAATTAATTTTTTATATTTTATATTGTAATGGTGTTATTATATACTGCATAGTGTCTAGTATTTTATAATTTTACTTTTAGTCTACTATTATAAACATTTTCTTTATGATTGATCATGGTCCATGTAGTTGATATGCCATGATTTAATTTTTTTTTTTTTTGGTGGACACTGACATAAATAATTAGATAGATATATTAAAAGAAAGTCCTTCTGTATTTTTGTTTTATAAAATATGTTTGTTTATCCCATCTCACTTTTCCAAAGCATCTGAGAAGACTGAGTTACAGGTTTCTACCCTTAGGCATTTTTGTAATTCATTCCCTCCTTCACCATATGATTTCATCCTTTTTACCAAATCCTGCTTCCACCAGTAATATGTGATTGCCAAATTTCTTTTCCTAGCTCTGGTCTTTCTCCTAAGTATTAAAACCAGATATTTCTACATGCTACCTAGACAGCTTCATTTCATTGTTTCACAGGCACCACACGTCAAGATTTTCAAGCAGATTTTTACTTTCCACATGCATGTTTTATTTTTTATAGGCATTATCTCAGGCATGACATTTTATCCTCCCAGAAACTGCATGATATTTCAGTCATCACTGAGTTCTCCCTTATCTCCTATATAATTATTTACAATAAGCTGTGGCATTTCTTTCTCTTACACATTTCTAGGTTTTATCCCTTTTGCTCCAAACTGATTGCTTTTGCTTTATTCATTCCCTTTCTCTACTTATCAACATTGCGTCCTGACAAGTCCCTGTATCCAATCTGTCTCTCTCCCAAGGCTGCCAATTATATTTCTAAAGGACATACCACATGATACTATATCTTTTCTTAAAACTGTCAAGATGATCTCCATTTCTCATAGATAAAATCCTATATTCTATGGACCTGCAGGACAGGGAGGTGAGGTGGAGGAACTGACAAAGGTGAAAGAAACATTTTTCCTTTAAAAGGCAGGATGACGAAGTAGTTAAAAGCTGAGATCTGGCAAGCTAGAAAACCTGTTGGAATCCTAGGTCTGCCACTTTCTCACTGTGTGCCCTGAGGCAAGCTATTTACTATTATTATTTTATTTTCTGAATCATTTCAGGAAGTTGCAGTTATGCGCATTTCCCCATTTTCAGGGTGTACTACCTAAAAATAATGATATTCTCTTACATAATCAAAGCACAGTGATCAAAATTAAGAAGTTAACATTGCTACAGTACTATTTTCTAATTTATAGACCTGATCTGAAAATGGCCAATTGTCCTGCCCATGTTTTTTTTTTTTAGATTTTATTTATTTATTTATTTATTTATTTATTTATTTATTTGACAGACAGAGATTACAAGTAGGCAGAGAGGCAGGCAGAGAGAGAGGAGGAAGCAGGCCTGATGCGGAGCTCAATCCCAGGACCCTGGGATCACGAGCTGAGCTGAAGGCAGAGGCTTTAACCCACTGAGCCACTCAGGCTCATGATTTTTTAGAGCAAAAGAAAGACATTTTTATTTCCTCTGGTCTGGGATCCAAATTAGAATCAATTTATCATTTAGCTTTAATATTTTTCAATTAGCAATAACCGCGCCTCGGATAAACCTCATTGGCTAGCTTTAATATTTTTAATCTGGAACCACTCCTCAACATTTACTTTTCATGAACTTGACATTTAAAAATGTATGGACCAGTTCGCCAGGACGCGGCGCGCGCCGGGCGGGGGTATCTTCGGGGGCGCGGGCGCGGGCGCGGCCTCCCGTTGGGCCTGGACTCCGCCGGGGCAGCCGGCCTCGGCCGCGGGGCCCGCCTCGCCCGGGCAGGCCCGCACCCCTGGGACCCCCGGCCCGCGCCCCCGCCCCGGGCACCCCCGATGACAGCTGGCGCGCGCAGGCCAGGCGGGTCGTGCCAGAGACGCGTTTTCCAGAGGGCAGCGCTCTGTTGACAAAGCGCCGCGAGTGCCCGAAAGTTGTGCGGCTGGGGCCGGGCGGGGGCCAGGGGCTGTGGGGGGCCGGGCGGGGCCGGCGTGAGCTCCGCGGTCTGCGCCCCGCGCTTCGTCTGCCCCCGCCAGGCGCCCGAGGGCCGAGTGCGCGCGACCGCCCGCGCCTTTCCAGGAAGAGCCGCCGCGGCGGGTCGGGGTCCCGGGAAGCGCGTGTCCGGGAAGCGCGGCCGCCGCGGCTCTGGGCCGAGCCAGGACTTCGTGGGTGAGACGCGAATCGAGGTTGCGCCTTCCCGTCGCCGTTGTCCCTCCGGGCCCGGACTCGGACTCGGTCTCCGTGGGTCTCCTTTCGCCCTTTGCCGTGAGCGGCACCGCCCCGCCCCCATTGCTGGAGGGCGCCGGGCCCCTGCGGCCCCTGCGCTTTCCCCAGTGCGGTGACCCCCCGCGCGCGCCCCCGCTCTGCGCGCGAGTCTGTCCGGCCGGCCTCGGGGCAGCTCCGGCCGCGGGGCAGCTCTGGCCGCGCGTCTTCGCCGAGAAAACGGGAAGTTGTTCCGGAGTTCGCTCTAACGGGATCCCACGCAGCGTTTCTGCGAAGCCGCTTCAGGGCGCGCGCGGCCCCAGGGGTCAGCGCCCGCCGACCTGAGCAGAGTCCCAGGGTCCTCCGCGGGGAGGTTCTCCCGCTGCCGCCCCCGCTCCGGCCCGCTCCCTCTCAGGTCAGTCCATCAAATCTCTTCAAAATCCCGGTTCAGACTTCAGCGAAGTGGGTGCGTCCCAGCAGGGCACCTCGTGCCGCTCCTCCCGCGAACAACGCTCGCTCGTCCGCGCCGTCGTGGCCAAGTTCGGGGCCCAGAGGACCCGGTCGGCGTGGGGGACGCGTGCGAGGAAGAGGAAGCCGCGTTCTGGTTGGCGCCGAGGCAAGACCGCATCTGGAGAGGAAAGTGCTCCCGGGAGCTGCGCTCGGCTCCGGGGGTCCCAGGGACGCGGTGCGGGCACGCACGGTCCAGGCCGCCGCGCTTCTCCGCACGAGACCCGCACGGGTTCCCGCGTGGGCCTGGTGTTTCCGACTTGAAGACGCCGCTGCGCTGGGGGTCCCCGCGCGCGCAGGGGTTGGTGACGGACCCGCTGCCAAGGGAGCGGCCGCAGCCTGGAGCGCGGGCGCCGCGCGGACGGACAGTCGGCTGGATCTGCGGCCACGCGTGCAGCCGGGGCGCGCCGGTCTGTGTGGCGTGTCGGGCTGTGTCCCCGCCGAGGCCACAGAGCGCGCAGAGGGCGGAGGCGCGGCCGGAGCCGCCAAGTGCGGGTCGCCGTCCGCGCGCGCCTCGTCTTCACGTTTTTCCTTGCGGGGCCGCGGCAGTTCTGGCTCGTGGACGCTGGTCCGACGGCCTTCGGCAGCGGTCGCCTCGTGAGGGATGGCAGACGGGGCGTGGGCGCGCCGCTGCAGCCTGCTGCATCCTGCCGAGCCTCGTGCACTGAGCGGCGTCCAGCTGCGGCTTCGCTCCGCTCGTGGCCGCTCGGGCTCGCGGCCGGGGCCTAAGGCGGCTGTTCTCGCCCGCGCGCCGGGCCCGGGGAGCTGGGCTGCGTGGAGCCCCGGGCACCTCCGGCCGTCCTGCAGCCTGTGCGGCGCGGGCGCTCCACGGGGCTCTGATCCACGACTCTCCTCTCGCCCGTGTCTCCCGCGCTCCCTCGCCCCACGTTCCAGCGCTGGGCCTGTCTGCGTCCCGACTTGTCTTGGATCATGGCCCGGATCCCTCCCTGGTGAATCCCGTGGCGATGTGCTTCTGGTGGTCTGAGCTCGGAAAAGCGCTGCTGGGAGGAGACCAAAGCCTCCCCCTCTCGCGCTCTGGTCTGGAGCAGAGTCCTGGGGTGGAGAGTGCTTGACCCAGGGAGGGCTCAGCCGGCTCTGCAGCCGGCCCAGCCAGCGCTTCTGGGGAAGTATGGGCGGTTCCGTCTGAGACCCTGTTCTGGGAAGACCTCTGCTGGGGGGTTCCACCTGGAGGATCTGGGTCCTGAATGGAGGCCCCAGGGAAGACGCCTCAGTGTCCTGGAGAGGCCGGCCCCCTGGCAGAGCCCGAATCCTGTGGGTGCCTCTGGGGCCACTGTGGCCTGTGCTCCTGATCGGCGCCGGCTCCGCGAAGGCCCCTCGGCAGCTGCGCCCCAGCCATTTCCCAGCACCCGCTGCTGATGGTGGCCTGGGGCTGGGGTGCAGCAGGCTGGGGCCTGCTGGCCCTGTAGTGGCTCTTGGCGATGGCTCCCTGCTGTGGAAGGGGCACCTGGCCCTTTGGCGGTGCAGGTGGTGCAGACCAGGCCCTGCACCTGCTCTGTCCTGCTCAGCACCCCCATGGATGCAAACCACAAGGGGCGACTTTTCCTCCAAGGCCACTGCTGACTGACCTCAGTGGATGGCCTCCCCAGGGAGCGGCGTCCAGAGCGCGAGGCCTTCGGGGACAGCTCCAGTGACACTGGCGCTGGCGGAGGCTGCGCTCCACATCCTGTAAGCAGAAGGACACTTGGAAAACTCCAGGAGAAGATGCAGGTCTGTGCTGTGTCAGTGCGTGTCTGTGTCCAGAAGCAGGTCCCAGCGGGGCTGCCCGCAGGTGCTGGCCCAGGCCCTGATGCAAGCTGGTGTGCTCCCCGCGTGCCTGCCCCTTCGGTGGGGTTTATGATCTGCTGCGCTGCTCATTCGCATTCAAAAGATGGAGTTCCTATTCCAAGGCTGAAAATGGTGGACATTTGGGGGCACAGATGAGCCTTCAGATCAGGTTTTTACCCATCTCCAAGGACGCGGCCCGAGTAGTTATGGTCAATTATGGAGAATAACCAGGAAACTCATCCCAAAAGGGATGGTGAATTGGTTTCTGATAAAATAAATTTTAAAATAGAAGAGGAAGATGGTGTTCGCATCCCTAATCACAGTTTGGAAGGAGTGGCGATTAAGAGGGAGCAGGACAGGCCCGGGGCGGAGCGAGGTGGGGAGCAGACAGAGGCGAGGAAGGCGGGTGGGGGCCGCGAGCCCCCTGGGCAGTGCCTCCCCGCCGACCAGGAGGAGGAGGACGGGGCTCTGTTCTCCCAGTACAGCAGCACACTGTAGGACGTGGCCATGGAGGCCGTGACGCAGAGCCTCCTCTTGGAGCCTCCTCTCGGGCTGGGGCGCCGGCTCCAGGAAGAAGTCGCCGGCCTGGAAGCATTTCTTCATCTCCCCTCAGGACAGCACGAAAGCCATCTGCATGTACTGCATGAAGGAGTCCAGCTGAGGGAAGAATGAGAAGGACCTGAGCACCAGCTGCCTCATGCTGCACGTGAGGAGGGCGCACCACACCGTGCTGGGCCAGGAGACCATCGCCGGCGGGCCGGCCCTGCCCTCCCTGTCGCCCCCGCCTCTGCGGCTGCCGCCACCGGCGCCGACGCCAGAGACCTGGGCGCCACGCGCTGACCCCTCAAGCTCGCACCAAAGCTGGCATCCAAATTGCCGTCCCCCGACAACGTGACAGAGGAGCCTGTGGTCCGCTCAGAAGACGTCCCCCAAGACACGTCTGCCCCTGCTAGGTAGGGGCGGGAGGAGTCCCTGGGGGGGGGGGCCGCCGCACCTGCCCCCGCTGCCGGGGGAGGAGAGCGCGGAGAACCGGCTGGAGAGAAACCCGCCACTCCCCAAGGACACGTCCGGGTCCCGCAGGCGGTCGGCTGTGTGGAAGCACTTCTACCTGTCTCCGCTAGACAACTCCAAGGCCATGTGCGTCCACTGCATGAACGAGTTCAGCTGGGGCAAGAACGGGAAGGACCTGGGCACCAGCTGCCTCATCAGGCACATGTGGCGGGCGCACCGCTCCATCGTGCTGCAGGAGAACGGCGGGGGCTCGGGCATCCCGCCGCTGTACGCTGCGCCCTCCAAGCTGCTGCCCGCCCTGCCGCCTCCTGACAGAGACCCGAGCTCCGTGGCGTCCTCGCCCGGGCAGCCGGCCCCGGCGTCCCCCTCGGCGTCCTCCTCCCCAAACCGGCTGCCCGAGGAGCTGCAGGTGCGTCTGAGCGCCGGAGACCCGCTGGCGGAGGACACTGCGCCGGCCTCGGACGACGTGGGCGCGGCCTCGCTGGCGTCCTCCCCCGAGAAGCTGCAGGCTGGCGGCCTGAGCCCCGGCCCGCTGGACTGTGGCGCTGGGTCCCAGCAGAGCAAGAAGGTGATAAAGAGGCTGAAGTCGGAGTTGTGGCAGCACTTCTCGCTGGCGCCCACGGACAGCCTCAAGGCCCTGTGCCGACACTGCGCCTGCGTCATCAGCCGGGCCGCAGGGGCGAGGTGGGCACCAGCTGTCTGATGCAGCACCTGTACCGCCGGCCCGCGGACGTCGTGGGCGCCCCGAAGGGCGCGCTGGGCGCCAGCCTGGCCAACTCCCCCTACGCCACGCTGGCCTCCGGCGGAAGGCACCGCTTCCAGATTGACTGACCTGCCCTCCCTGGTCCCGAGAAACAGTCCGGTCCTCTTTCCTGTGAGCAGCAAGAAGACCTCCAAGCTGTGGAACCACTTCTCCATCTGCTCCGCGGACCCCACGAAGGTCGTGTGCCTGCACTGCGGCCGCACCATCAGCCGGGGCAAGAAGCCCACCAACCTGGGCACCAGCTGCCTCCTACGCCACCTGCAGGGGTTCCACAGCGGCGTGCTCAAGGCCAAGGCGCCCCGGGCCGCGCGGGCTTCCTCGCCCGGCCCGCGGGGGCCCCTGAGCGTCCAGCTGCCCGGAGCCGCCTCCTTCGAAGACCCCAACGAGAAGTTCTACGATTCTCATCCCGTTGCCAAAAAAATCACGAGTCTCATAGCTGAGATGATTGCACTTGACCTCCAGCCATACTCCTTCATAGACAACGTTGGCTTTAACAGGCTGCTCCAATACTTGAAACCTCAGTACTCTGTGCCCTCCCCATCCTACTTCTTGAGGACGGCCATCCCAGGGATGTACAATAATGTGAAGCAGGTAGTCCTGTCGCACCTGAAGGAGGAGAGCGGCGTGGTCCACTTCACGTCCGGGATCTGGATGAGCACGCAGACCCGCGAGTACCTGACCTGACGCTCACCGCCCAATGGGTCACTTTCGCGTCGTCGGCCCGGCCATACCGCGAGGACCACCATGGCTCGGCCCTGCTGGACGTGTCGCAGGTGGACTGCGACTACAGCAGCAGCAGCATCGGGAAGCAGCTGGAGGGCTGGTGGGGGGCCTGGGTGACGTCCAGCGGCCTGCAAAGTGGGCATCACGGTCACCGACAACCCGAGCATCGGGAAGACGCTGAGCGAGGGGGAGCGGGCCGGCGTGCAGTGCTCCAGCCACACGGTCAGCCTGGTGGTCAGCGAGGCCCTCAAGAGCCAGCGCATGTTCCAGAGCCTGCTGAGCACCGCGCGGAAGCTGTGCAAGCGGGTGCAGCGCTCGCCCTGGGCCAAGGAGAAGCTGGTGGAGCTGCAGAGGGCCTATGGGCTGCCACCGCACCACCTCCTGCAGGATGTCCCGTCCAGGTGGAGCATGTCCTTGCTATCTAGATAATTGGTGTGCGCAACTGGCAGAAAGGGATAGCATTTACTGAGATGGAGAAGAATAAAGCACAGACAGCTTGGAGCATATTATTTTTCCTCCAGCATTAGGGGATAAGCACGCACTTTGGCAGTTGGGAAAATTTTGCAGTCCTTCAGGGTGACTTTCTGTGAATCCTCTACCTCATTGCTGTAAACTTTGTACTTAACCCGAAATTTCTGTGATTCCTGTGACTGCCTGACACCTTGAGAGGGACTGGCATCTGGAACGCTAACAGTGACTTTTTGTATCCTTATTTATTCATGTTTCCTTATAATCCATATTTTACAAGTATCTGATAACCTATATTAAACATATTCCAGTTTTATTATTTTTTATTTTTTTCATATTCTTGTTTTAAATAGCTATAATAATTTCTGTTTTACTCACCATCTCAATTATTTAAAATAGAATTGCACTAAAATATGCCGAAAGGAAATTTGTCAAAAAATTTCAATTATATCTCTTGGAATGGCGGGGGGGGGGGCAGTAGTAACTCTTGACAATATAATTTTTGCCAAATATTTATTTTCTGAAATTTTTAACTTTATAAGCAGTTACAATTCAATGATCAGAAAAAAGAAATGTATATTTTCTGGAACTTACTCAGATAATTATTATAATAGCAATTGAGCTTATTAACAAATATTGGTACCTGCTGCCTACCAGGCACTGTGGGATATAACAGATATTCTGTAAAACAGAATATTTAGGCTCATTAAGTTCACAAATATGTATCAAGCAGATATAGAAATAGAAAGATAAGAAGATAGTAGGGAATAAGAGGTAGATGAATTTTAAGCAGAGTTCTAAATAACTGAAACACTGAGTCATGTATTATAGTCAGGCAATAATTGACCAAACCAAAAGTGGCAACTGCAAAGGTCTTGAGGTGAAAATTTGTTTGACTTATTCGAAGAGCATCAAGGAGATGAAGGTGGATGGTTTGTTCTGAAGAAGTGGGAGAAGACCCAGATTTCATTCAAGACTTTGGATGTTATTTTAGATGCGATGAGGAAGCATTGGAGTTTGTGAGTAGTTGTGAGAAGAAACGTGGAGTAACATGATGACTTACATGGCAGCTTTGCAGGAAGCCCAGCTTAAAGATGTTGGAAGCTTGTGAGGTGTCCGGTAAAAACAATGGAAAATTTCGGAGTTCAGAATGTATTTTTGAAACTAGATTCCAAAAGATAACTCCTGGGAAAAATAAGAATAAATGATGCAACTTGATTTGGGCCCTGAATGACAAGTTCAACAACCCAGTGTTGCTATATTATAGCTCTGCTAAGTGTCTACATGTGTCATTTCATTATATTTCTACAGCAACACTATGAGGAACATTCTATGTTACCTAATTTTTTTCCCTTTGGATAAGAAACTGAGATACAGATTAAATTAAAAGAAAGAAAGAAAAGAAAAGAAAAGAAAAGAAAAGAAAAGAAAAGAAAAGAAAAGAAAAACCAGTACAAGGTCACAAAACTACTAAGTTGTAGAGAAGGAAGAAAATTCTCCAGGAGAACAAGTTGTTTTAAAATAGTAATAAGGAATGTTATATTCTAAGGATCATGTAAAATATTTTTTCTGCCTTATTTCTTACCACATTGTTTAAAAAATCAAATGATTTATAATATTTTATCCATTTGGGATATTAAGGATGTATTGATAAAATATAATTGATTGAAGAGAAATATCAACTTATTGATTTGTTTCAAGGTTCTCCATAATCAGAGACACCTCTGCAGAGATGCATTAACTGCATCTCTGTCCCACGATGTCTAGATTCCATAATTTAAAATGCAATAGGGAAATTTTATTCAGAGAGATTATTGGTTCAACATCAAAAACAATTGCTTGCAGAAATGTACAGGCTCTAAGACCCATAAAGACATACATTTCTATATGTTAACAATAGATACTACTTATTGTGTGCTATTTGCTAGCCACTGTTCTAAGTGCTACCTGTTTATTGATTCACTTAATACTCATGGTAGCCTTAAGAGTTGCATAACTCTTATAGGTCATTATAATTATTTCATTTTGTGAATGAGAAAACTAAGTTTCAGAGAGCTTAAACCATTTAGCGAAGGTCAGACAACAAGAAAGTGGAAGAGTTAAATCTGAAGACAGTGCTGGAACTCTAGGGTCCATAAATCCCAAGCACTGTACAAAAGTTCTCTCCTGCTTTCCTGTTGCCTATCAAAGTGAAAAGTAGATTTAGTTATTACAGAATTATAATTGGTCACAGTAACTACAGTAATATTCTAGCAATTATAATATAAATGAATATATCTGATTTTGACTTGGAATTCCTAAAAGCATCCACAGGAACATGTCCTCCAACAGAATAGCTTTTTTTATTTTTTTGTATTCCTCTGGAATTACTGGATACTGAGAAGGAAAGGATCAGTGTGTAAGATACAGGGTACACCAGTCGGGTGCCTTATTTTGTTTAAAAACAAATTATAGTAACAATGCTGTAATTTTATAAATGTGTTATTTTGTGTACTCTCAAAATTTATATTTGAGATTGTTTTACTCTCTTAGTACTTTAGTTTCAGAAGAATCTAGTTGGTTATATGAAGTTGTGAATAAACCTGAAGTTACCCTTGACATCTTGTTTCATTTTTTTATTCCAGTGTAGAAATTGTGAAAAGCTTATACTGCTTGACTAAGATTATCCAACTCCTAGATTACATTTTCTTGAGTACTCATTGTCATTTTTAAGATGTTGTGTGTTTGTGTTGTTTCATAGAACTTGTAAATACTGAAGACAAAAGATAATGCATAAAATGTCAAGAATATGAAAATAAATGGTCTGTGATCTCCCAAGTTGAAAAGCAGATATTCACATACCTTTTAACACACACATAAAATAAACTCAAATATCACAGCACAATAATATACAATGCGATGATTATTTTTTTAAGGTAGATTAATAAAACTGAGAAAAAGTAATTGGCTATATTGGAGGTTAAGATAGGTTAAGATACCAAGCTTGTTTTCACTGGATATTTTTCTATTTAGAATTTATGTTTCAGGGCGCCTGGGTGGTTCAGTGGGTTAAAGCCTCTGTCTTTGGCTCAGGTCATGATCCTGGAGTCCTGGGATTGAGCCCCACCTTGGGCTCTCTGCTCAGGGAGGAGCCTGCTTCCTCCTCTTTCTCTGCCTGCCTCTCTGCCTATTTGAGATCTCTGCCTGTCAAATATATAAATAAAAAAATCTTTAAAAAAGAAAGAAAGAAAGAAAGAACTTACGTTTCAAGAACAGCCTGCATTTTTCAATATTTAGTTAAAAAAATCCTAAGAAATTCATAAAATGATCATTTTATAATAAGTTATTATGAACATTAACAAAAAATGAGTTCTAAATAAATGCAATAAAAATATATTCACAAACACTAGTCTAGGTTTTACCCTGTTCATTATATTCTCATAGTGCTATTGTTATCGACACAGAGAGACTGAGTAACCTGCTCAGAGTGCAGAAATTGAACTAATAAAGACTGACAACAGTTTCTTAAAATATGACAATCAACCATTTAAAAATAGCAATTTATTTTGCTCTTCTCTATTTTTTCCAATTATCAAAATTAATAAGTATATCTAACAGTTATCAAGTGCTAGTAATGATCACATTTATGCAAAAGAAAACTATTATTATTCCTAAGAAAACTGAAGTTCAGACAATTTGGGAAAAAAAAAGAAAAAAACAAACCTATTAATATCCAGTCTCCTCACTGAGCCCATATTTAAACATTGATTTCTCTTGCTTTTCAATAGTTATTTATATGCTTCTCAATAGTTATTTTATATGATATTTTATATTTTACATTACTTTAAATTAATTTTTTATATTTTATATTGTAATGGTGTTATTATATACTGCATAGTGTCTAGTATTTTATAATTTTACTTTTAGTCTACTATTATAAACATTTTCTTTATGATTGATCATGGTCCATGTAGTTGATATGCCATGATTTAATTTTTTTTTTTTTTGGTGGACACTGACATAAATAATTAGATAGATATATTAAAAGAAAGTCCTTCTGTATTTTTGTTTTATAAAATATGTTTGTTTATCCCATCTCACTTTTCCAAAGCATCTGAGAAGACTGAGTTACAGGTTTCTACCCTTAGGCATTTTTGTAATTCATTCCCTCCTTCACCATAAGATTTCATCCTTTTTACCAAATCCTGCTTCCACCAGTAATATGTGATTGCCAAATTTCTTTTCCTAGCTCTGGTCTTTCTCCTAAGTATTAAAACCAGATATTTCTACATGCTACCTAGACAGCTTCATTTCATTGTTTCACAGGCACCACACGTCAAGATTTTCAAGCAGATTTTTACTTTCCACATGCATGTTTTATTTTTTATAGGCATTATCTCAGGCATGACATTTTATCCTCCCAGAAACTGCATGATATTTCAGTCATCACTGAGTTCTCCCTTATCTCCTATATAATTATTTACAATAAGCTGTGGCATTTCTTTCTCTTACACATTTCTAGGTTTTATCCCTTTTGCTCCAAACTGATTGCTTTTGCTTTATTCATTCCCTTTCTCTACTTATCAACATTGCGTCCTGACAAGTCCCTGTATCCAATCTGTCTCTCTCCCAAGGCTGCCAATTATATTTCTAAAGGACATACCACATGATACTATATCTTTTCTTAAAACTGTCAAGATGATCTCCATTTCTCATAGATAAAATCCTATATTCTATGGACCTGCAGGACAGGGAGGTGAGGTGGAGGAACTGACAAAGGTGAAAGAAACATTTTTCCTTTAAAAGGCAGGATGACGAAGTAGTTAAAAGCTGAGATCTGGCAAGCTAGAAAACCTGTTGGAATCCTAGGTCTGCCACTTTCTCACTGTGTGCCCTGAGGCAAGCTATTTACTATTATTATTTTATTTTCTGAATCATTTCAGGAAGTTGCAGTTATGCGCATTTCCCCATTTTCAGGGTGTACTACCTAAAAATAATGATATTCTCTTACATAATCAAAGCACAGTGATCAAAATTAAGAAGTTAACATTGCTACAGTACTATTTTCTAATTTATAGACCTGATCTGAAAATGGCCAATTGTCCTGCCCATGTTTTTTTTTTTTAGATTTTATTTATTTATTTATTTATTTATTTATTTATTTATTTGACAGACAGAGATTACAAGTAGGCAGAGAGGCAGGCAGAGAGAGAGGAGGAAGCAGGCCTGATGCGGAGCTCAATCCCAGGACCCTGGGATCACGAGCTGAGCTGAAGGCAGAGGCTTTAACCCACTGAGCCACTCAGGCTCATGATTTTTTAGAGCAAAAGAAAGACATTTTTATTTCCTCTGGTCTGGGATCCAAATTAGAATCAATTTATCATTTAGCTTTAATATTTTTCAATTAGCAATAACCGCGCCTCGGATAAACCTCATTGGCTAGCTTTAATATTTTTAATCTGGAACCACTCCTCAACATTTACTTTTCATGAACTTGACATTTAAAAATGTATGGACCAGTTCGCCAGGACGCGGCGCGCGCCGGGCGGGGGTATCTTCGGGGGCGCGGGCGCGGGCGCGGCCTCCCGTTGGGCCTGGACTCCGCCGGGGCAGCCGGCCTCGGCCGCGGGGCCCGCCTCGCCCGGGCAGGCCCGCACCCCTGGGACCCCCGGCCCGCGCCCCCGCCCCGGGCACCCCCGATGACAGCTGGCGCGCGCAGGCCAGGCGGGTCGTGCCAGAGACGCGTTTTCCAGAGGGCAGCGCTCTGTTGACAAAGCGCCGCGAGTGCCCGAAAGTTGTGCGGCTGGGGCCGGGCGGGGGCCAGGGGCTGTGGGGGGCCGGGCGGGGCCGGCGTGAGCTCCGCGGTCTGCGCCCCGCGCTTCGTCTGCCCCCGCCAGGCGCCCGAGGGCCGAGTGCGCGCGACCGCCCGCGCCTTTCCAGGAAGAGCCGCCGCGGCGGGTCGGGGTCCCGGGAAGCGCGTGTCCGGGAAGCGCGGCCGCCGCGGCTCTGGGCCGAGCCAGGACTTCGTGGGTGAGACGCGAATCGAGGTTGCGCCTTCCCGTCGCCGTTGTCCCTCCGGGCCCGGACTCGGACTCGGTCTCCGTGGGTCTCCTTTCGCCCTTTGCCGTGAGCGGCACCGCCCCGCCCCCATTGCTGGAGGGCGCCGGGCCCCTGCGGCCCCTGCGCTTTCCCCAGTGCGGTGACCCCCCGCGCGCGCCCCCGCTCTGCGCGCGAGTCTGTCCGGCCGGCCTCGGGGCAGCTCCGGCCGCGGGGCAGCTCTGGCCGCGCGTCTTCGCCGAGAAAACGGGAAGTTGTTCCGGAGTTCGCTCTAACGGGATCCCACGCAGCGTTTCTGCGAAGCCGCTTCAGGGCGCGCGCGGCCCCAGGGGTCAGCGCCCGCCGACCTGAGCAGAGTCCCAGGGTCCTCCGCGGGGAGGTTCTCCCGCTGCCGCCCCCGCTCCGGCCCGCTCCCTCTCAGGTCAGTCCATCAAATCTCTTCAAAATCCCGGTTCAGACTTCAGCGAAGTGGGTGCGTCCCAGCAGGGCACCTCGTGCCGCTCCTCCCGCGAACAACGCTCGCTCGTCCGCGCCGTCGTGGCCAAGTTCGGGGCCCAGAGGACCCGGTCGGCGTGGGGGACGCGTGCGAGGAAGAGGAAGCCGCGTTCTGGTTGGCGCCGAGGCAAGACCGCATCTGGAGAGGAAAGTGCTCCCGGGAGCTGCGCTCGGCTCCGGGGGTCCCAGGGACGCGGTGCGGGCACGCACGGTCCAGGCCGCCGCGCTTCTCCGCACGAGACCCGCACGGGTTCCCGCGTGGGCCTGGTGTTTCCGACTTGAAGACGCCGCTGCGCTGGGGGTCCCCGCGCGCGCAGGGGTTGGTGACGGACCCGCTGCCAAGGGAGCGGCCGCAGCCTGGAGCGCGGGCGCCGCGCGGACGGACAGTCGGCTGGATCTGCGGCCACGCGTGCAGCCGGGGCGCGCCGGTCTGTGTGGCGTGTCGGGCTGTGTCCCCGCCGAGGCCACAGAGCGCGCAGAGGGCGGAGGCGCGGCCGGAGCCGCCAAGTGCGGGTCGCCGTCCGCGCGCGCCTCGTCTTCACGTTTTTCCTTGCGGGGCCGCGGCAGTTCTGGCTCGTGGACGCTGGTCCGACGGCCTTCGGCAGCGGTCGCCTCGTGAGGGATGGCAGACGGGGCGTGGGCGCGCCGCTGCAGCCTGCTGCATCCTGCCGAGCCTCGTGCACTGAGCGGCGTCCAGCTGCGGCTTCGCTCCGCTCGTGGCCGCTCGGGCTCGCGGCCGGGGCCTAAGGCGGCTGTTCTCGCCCGCGCGCCGGGCCCGGGGAGCTGGGCTGCGTGGAGCCCCGGGCACCTCCGGCCGTCCTGCAGCCTGTGCGGCGCGGGCGCTCCACGGGGCTCTGATCCACGACTCTCCTCTCGCCCGTGTCTCCCGCGCTCCCTCGCCCCACGTTCCAGCGCTGGGCCTGTCTGCGTCCCGACTTGTCTTGGATCATGGCCCGGATCCCTCCCTGGTGAATCCCGTGGCGATGTGCTTCTGGTGGTCTGAGCTCGGAAAAGCGCTGCTGGGAGGAGACCAAAGCCTCCCCCTCTCGCGCTCTGGTCCGGAGCAGAGTCCTGGGGCGGAGAGTGCTTGACCCAGGGAGGGCTCAGCCGGCTCTGCAGCCGGCCCAGCCAGCGCTTCTGGGGAAGTATGGGCGGTTCCGTCTGAGACCCTGTTCTGGGAAGACCTCTGCTGGGGGGTTCCACCTGGAGGATCTGGGTCCTGAATGGAGGCCCCAGGGAAGACGCCTCAGTGTCCTGGAGAGGCCGGCCCCCTGGCAGAGCCCGAATCCTGTGGGTGCCTCTGGGGCCACTGTGGCCTGTGCTCCTGATCGGCGCCGGCTCCGCGAAGGCCCCTCGGCAGCTGCGCCCCAGCCATTTCCCAGCACCCGCTGCTGATGGTGGCCTGGGGCTGGGGTGCAGCAGGCTGGGGCCTGCTGGCCCTGTAGTGGCTCTTGGCGATGGCTCCCTGCTGTGGAAGGGGCACCTGGCCCTTTGGCGGTGCAGGTGGTGCAGACCAGGCCCTGCACCTGCTCTGTCCTGCTCAGCACCCCCATGGATGCAAACCACAAGGGGCGACTTTTCCTCCAAGGCCACTGCTGACTGACCTCAGTGGATGGCCTCCCCAGGGAGCGGCGTCCAGAGCGCGAGGCCTTCGGGGACAGCTCCAGTGACACTGGCGCTGGCGGAGGCTGCGCTCCACATCCTGTAAGCAGAAGGACACTTGGAAAACTCCAGGAGAAGATGCAGGTCTGTGCTGTGTCAGTGCGTGTCTGTGTCCAGAAGCAGGTCCCAGCGGGGCTGCCCGCAGGTGCTGGCCCAGGCCCTGATGCAAGCTGGTGTGCTCCCCGCGTGCCTGCCCCTTCGGTGGGGTTTATGATCTGCTGCGCTGCTCATTCGCATTCAAAAGATGGAGTTCCTATTCCAAGGCTGAAAATGGTGGACATTTGGGGGCACAGATGAGCCTTCAGATCAGGTTTTTACCCATCTCCAAGGACGCGGCCCGAGTAGTTATGGTCAATTATGGAGAATAACCAGGAAACTCATCCCAAAAGGGATGGTGAATTGGTTTCTGATAAAATAAATTTTAAAATAGAAGAGGAAGATGGTGTTCGCATCCCTAATCACAGTTTGGAAGGAGTGGCGATTAAGAGGGAGCAGGACAGGCCCGGGGCGGAGCGAGGTGGGGAGCAGACAGAGGCGAGGAAGGCGGGTGGGGGCCGCGAGCCCCCTGGGCAGTGCCTCCCCGCCGACCAGGAGGAGGAGGACGGGGCTCTGTTCTCCCAGTACAGCAGCACACTGTAGGACGTGGCCATGGAGGCCGTGACGCAGAGCCTCCTCTTGGAGCCTCCTCTCGGGCTGGGGCGCCGGCTCCAGGAAGAAGTCGCCGGCCTGGAAGCATTTCTTCATCTCCCCTCAGGACAGCACGAAAGCCATCTGCATGTACTGCATGAAGGAGTCCAGCTGAGGGAAGAATGAGAAGGACCTGAGCACCAGCTGCCTCATGCTGCACGTGAGGAGGGCGCACCACACCGTGCTGGGCCAGGAGACCATCGCCGGCGGGCCGGCCCTGCCCTCCCTGTCGCCCCCGCCTCTGCGGCTGCCGCCACCGGCGCCGACGCCAGAGACCTGGGCGCCACGCGCTGACCCCTCAAGCTCGCACCAAAGCTGGCATCCAAATTGCCGTCCCCCGACAACGTGACAGAGGAGCCTGTGGTCCGCTCAGAAGACGTCCCCCAAGACACGTCTGCCCCTGCTAGGTAGGGGCGGGAGGAGTCCCTGGGGGGGGGGGGCCGCCGCACCTGCCCCCGCTGCCGGGGGAGGAGAGCGCGGAGAACCGGCTGGAGAGAAACCCGCCACTCCCCAAGGACACGTCCGGGTCCCGCAGGCGGTCGGCTGTGTGGAAGCACTTCTACCTGTCTCCGCTAGACAACTCCAAGGCCATGTGCGTCCACTGCATGAACGAGTTCAGCTGGGGCAAGAACGGGAAGGACCTGGGCACCAGCTGCCTCATCAGGCACATGTGGCGGGCGCACCGCTCCATCGTGCTGCAGGAGAACGGCGGGGGCTCGGGCATCCCGCCGCTGTACGCTGCGCCCTCCAAGCTGCTGCCCGCCCTGCCGCCTCCTGACAGAGACCCGAGCTCCGTGGCGTCCTCGCCCGGGCAGCCGGCCCCGGCGTCCCCCTCGGCGTCCTCCTCCCCAAACCGGCTGCCCGAGGAGCTGCAGGTGCGTCTGAGCGCCGGAGACCCGCTGGCGGAGGACACTGCGCCGGCCTCGGACGACGTGGGCGCGGCCTCGCTGGCGTCCTCCCCCGAGAAGCTGCAGGCTGGCGGCCTGAGCCCCGGCCCGCTGGACTGTGGCGCTGGGTCCCAGCAGAGCAAGAAGGTGATAAAGAGGCTGAAGTCGGAGTTGTGGCAGCACTTCTCGCTGGCGCCCACGGACAGCCTCAAGGCCCTGTGCCGACACTGCGCCTGCGTCATCAGCCGGGCCGCAGGGGCGAGGTGGGCACCAGCTGTCTGATGCAGCACCTGTACCGCCGGCCCGCGGACGTCGTGGGCGCCCCGAAGGGCGCGCTGGGCGCCAGCCTGGCCAACTCCCCCTACGCCACGCTGGCCTCCGGCGGAAGGCACCGCTTCCAGATTGACTGACCTGCCCTCCCTGGTCCCGAGAAACAGTCCGGTCCTCTTTCCTGTGAGCAGCAAGAAGACCTCCAAGCTGTGGAACCACTTCTCCATCTGCTCCGCGGACCCCACGAAGGTCGTGTGCCTGCACTGCGGCCGCACCATCAGCCGGGGCAAGAAGCCCACCAACCTGGGCACCAGCTGCCTCCTACGCCACCTGCAGGGGTTCCACAGCGGCGTGCTCAAGGCCAAGGCGCCCCGGGCCGCGCGGGCTTCCTCGCCCGGCCCGCGGGGGCCCCTGAGCGTCCAGCTGCCCGGAGCCGCCTCCTTCGAAGACCCCAACGAGAAGTTCTACGATTCTCATCCCGTTGCCAAAAAAATCACGAGTCTCATAGCTGAGATGATTGCACTTGACCTCCAGCCATACTCCTTCATAGACAACGTTGGCTTTAACAGGCTGCTCCAATACTTGAAACCTCAGTACTCTGTGCCCTCCCCATCCTACTTCTTGAGGACGGCCATCCCAGGGATGTACAATAATGTGAAGCAGGTAGTCCTGTCGCACCTGAAGGAGGAGAGCGGCGTGGTCCACTTCACGTCCGGGACCTGGATGAGCACGCAGACCCGCGAGTACCTGACCTGACGCTCACCGCCCAATGGGTCACTTTCGCGTCGTCGGCCCGGCCATACCGCGAGGACCACCATGGCTCGGCCCTGCTGGACGTGTCGCAGGTGGACTGCGACTACAGCAGCAGCAGCATCGGGAAGCAGCTGGAGGGCTGGTGGGGGGCCTGGGTGACGTCCAGCGGCCTGCAAAGTGGGCATCACGGTCACCGACAACCCGAGCATCGGGAAGACGCTGAGCGAGGGGGAGCGGGCCGGCGTGCAGTGCTCCAGCCACACGGTCAGCCTGGTGGTCAGCGAGGCCCTCAAGAGCCAGCGCATGTTCCAGAGCCTGCTGAGCACCGCGCGGAAGCTGTGCAAGCGGGTGCAGCGCTCGCCCTGGGCCAAGGAGAAGCTGGTGGAGCTGCAGAGGGCCTATGGGCTGCCACCGCACCACCTCCTGCAGGATGTCCCGTCCAGGTGGAGCATGTCCTTGCTATCTAGATAATTGGTGTGCGCAACTGGCAGAAAGGGATAGCATTTACTGAGATGGAGAAGAATAAAGCACAGACAGCTTGGAGCATATTATTTTTCCTCCAGCATTAGTGGATAGGCACGCACTTTGGCAGTTGGGAAAATTTTGCAGTCCTTCAGGGTGACTTTCTGTGAATCCTCTACCTCATTGCTGTAAACTTTGTACTTACCCCCCGAAATTTCCTGTGATTCCTGTGACTGCCTGGCACCTTGAGAGGGACTGGCATCTGGAACGCTAACAGTGACTTTTTGTATCCTTATTTATTCATGTTTCCTTATAATTCATATTTTACAAGTATCTGATAACCTATATTAACATATTCCAGTTTTATTATTTTTTATTTTTTTCATATTCTTGTTTTAAATAGCTATAATAATTTCTGTTTTACTCACCATCTCAATTATTTAAAATAGAATTGCACTAAAATATGCCGAAAGGAAATTTGTCAAAAAATTTCAATTATATCTCTTGGAATGGCGGGGGGGGTCAGTAGTAACTCTTGACAATATAATTTTTGCCAAATATTTATTTTCTGAAATTTTTAACTTTATAAGCAGTTACAATTCAATGATCAGAAAAAAGAAATGTACATTTTCTGGAACTTACTCAGATAATTATTATAATAGCAATTGAGCTTATTAACAAATATTGGTACCTGCTGCCTACCAGGCACTGTGGGATATAACAGATATTCTGTAAAACAGAATATTTAGGCTCATTAAGTTCACAAATATGTATCAAGCAGAGATAGAAATAGAAAGATAAGAAGATAGTAGGGAATAAGAGGTAGATGAATTTTAAGCAGAGTTCTAAATAACTGAAATACTGTGTCATGTATTATAGTCAGGCAATAATTGACCAAACCAAAAGTGGCAACTGCAAAGGTCTTGAGGTGAAAATTTGTTTGACTTATTCAAAGAGCATCAAGGAGATGAAGTTAGATGGTTTGTTCTGAAGAAGTGGGCGAAGACCCAGATTTCATTCAAGACTTTGGATGTTATTTTAAATGCGATGAGGAAGCATTGGAGTTTGTGAGTAGTTGTGAGAAGAAACGTGGAGTAACATGATGACTTACATGGCAGCTTTGCAGGAAGCCCAGCTTAAAGATGTTGGAAGCTTGTGAGGTGTCCGGTAAAAACAATGGAAAATTTCGGAGTTCAGAATGTATTTTTGAAACTAGATTCCAAAAGATAACTCCTGGGAAAAATAAGAATAGATGATGCAACTTGATTTGGGCCCTGAATGACAAGTTCAACAACCCAGTGTTGCTATATTATAGCTCTGCTAAGTGTCTACATGTGTCATTTCATTATATTTCTACAGCAACACTATGAGGAACATTCTATGTTACCTAATTTTTTTCCCTTTGGATAAGAAACTGAGATACAGATTAAATTAAAAGAAAGAAAGAAAAAAAAAGGAAAGAAAAGAAAAACCAGTACAAGGTCACAAAACTACTAAGTTGTAGAGAAGGAAGAAAATTCTCCAGGAGAACAAGTTGTTTTAAAATAGTAATAAGGAATGTTATATTCTAAGGATCATGTAAAATATTTTTTCTGCCTTATTTCTTACCACATTGTTTAAAAAATCAAATGATTTATAATATTTTATCCATTAGGGATATTGAAGATGTATTGATAAAATATAATTGATTGAAGAGAAATATCAACTTATTGATTTGTTTCAAGGTTCTCCATAATCAGAGACACCTCTGCAGAGATGCATTAACTGCATCTCTGTCCCACGATGTCTAGATTCCATAATTTAAAATGCAATAGGGAAATTTTATTCAGAGAGATTATTGGTTCAACATCAAAAACAATTGCTTGCAGAAATGTACAGGCTCTAAGACCCAGAAAGACATACATAAGACATACATTTCTATATGTTAACAATAGATACTACTTATTGTGTGCTATTTGCTAGCCACTGTTCTAAGTGCTACCTGTTTATTGATTCACTTAATACTCATGGTAGCCTTAAGAGCTGCATAACTATTATAGGTCATTATAATTATTTCATTTTGTGAATGAGAAAACTAAGTTTCAGAGAGCTTAAACCATTTAGCGAAGGTCAGACAACAAGAAAGTGGAAGAGTTAAATCTGAAGACAGTGCTGGAACTCTAGGGTCCATAAATCCCAAGCACTGTACAAAAGTTCTCTCCTGCTTTCCTGTTGCCTATCAAAGTGAAAAGTAGATTTAGTTATTACAGAATTATAATTTGTCACAGTAACTACAGTAATATTCTAGCAATTATAATATAAATGAATATATCTGATTTTGACTTGGAATTCCTAAAAGCATCCACAGGAACATGTCCTCCAACAGAATAGCTTTTTTTATTTTTTTGTATTCCTCTGGAATTACTGGATACTGAGAAGGAAAGGATCAGTGTGTAAGATACAGGGTACATCAGTCGGGTGCCTTATTTTGTTTAAAAACAAATTATAGTAACAATGCTGTAATTTTATAAATGTGTTATTTTGTGTACTCTCAAAATTTATATTTGAGATTGTTTTACTCTCTTAGTACTTTAGTTTCAGAAGAATCTAGTTGGTTATATGAAGTTGTGAATAAACCTGAAGTTACCCTTGACATCTTGTTTCATTTTTTTTATTCAAGTGTAGAAATTGTGAAAAGCTTATATTGCTTGACTAAGATTATCCAACTCCTAGATTACATTTTCTTGAGTACTCATTGTCATTTTTAAGATGTTGTGTGTTTGTGTTGTTTCATAGAACTTGTAAATACTGAAGACAAAAGATAATGCATAAAATGTCAAGAATATGAAAATAAATGGTCTGTGATCTCCCAAGTTGAAAAGCAGATATTCACATACCTTTTAACACACACATAAAATAAACTCAAATATCACAGCACAATAATATACAATGCGATGATTATTTTTTTTAAGGTAGATTAATAAAACTGAGAAAAAGTAATTGGCTATATTGGAGGTTAAGATAGGTTAACATACCAAGCTTGTTTTCACTGGATATTTTTCTATTTAGAATTTATGTTTCAGGGCGCCTGGGTGGTTCAGTGGGTTAAAGCCTCTGTCTTTGGCTCAGGTCATGATCCTGGAGTCCTGGGATTGAGCCCCACCTCGGGCTCTCTGCTCAGGGAGGAGCCTGCTTCCTCCTCTTTCTCTGCCTGCCTCTCTGCCTATTTGAGATCTCTGCCTGTCAAATATATAAATAAAAAAAATCTTTAAAAAAGAAAGAAAGAAAGAAAGAAAGAAAGAAAGAACATACTTACGTTTCAAGAACAGCCTGCATTTTTCAATATTTAGTTAAAAAAATCCTAAGAAATTCATAAAATGATCATTTTATAATAAGTTATTATGAACATTAACAAAAAATGAGTTCTAAATAAATGCAATAAAAAATATATTCACAAACACTAGTCTAGGTTTTACCCTGTTCATTATATTCTCATAGTGCTATTGTTATCGACACAGAGAGACTGAGTAACCTGCTCAGAGTGCAGAAATTGAACTAATAAAGACTGACAACAGTTTCTTAAAATATGACAATCAACCATTTAAAAATAGCAATTTATTTTGCTCTTCTCTATTTTTTCCAATTATCAAAATTAATAAGTATATCTAACAGTTATCAAGTGCTAGTAATGATCACATTTATGCAAAAGAAAACTATTATTATTCCTAAGAAAACTGAAGTTCAGACAATTTGGGGAAAAAAAAAAGAAAAAAACAAACCTATTAATATCCAGTCTCCTCACTGAGCCCATATTTAAACATTGATTTCTCTTGCTTTTCAATTGTTATTTATATGCTTCCCAATAGATATTTTATATGATATTATATATTTTACATTACTTTAAATAAATTTTTTATATTTTATATTGTAATGGTGTTATTATATACTGCATAGTGTCTAGTATTTTATAATTTTACTTTTAGTCTACTATTATAAACATTTTCTTTATGATTGATCATGGTCCATGTAGTTGATATGCCATGATTTAATTTTTTTTTTTTTTTGGTGGACACTGACATAAATAATTAGATAGATATATTAAAAGAAAGTCCTTCTGTATTTTTGTTTTATAAAATATGTTTGTTTATCCCATCTCACTTTTCCAAAGCATCTGAGAAGACTGAGTTACAGGTTTCTACCCTTAGGCATTTTTGTAATTCATTCCCTCCTTCACCATATGATTTCATCCTTTTTACCAAATCCTGCTTCCACCAGTAATATGTGATTGCCAAATTTCTTTTCCTAGCTCTGGTCTTTCTCCTAAGTATTAAAACCAGATATTTCTACATGCTACCTAGACAGCTTCATTTCATTGTTTCACAGGCACCACACGTCAAGATTTTCAAGCAGATTTTTACTTTCCACATGCATGTTTTATTTTTTATAGGCATTATCTCAGGCATGACATTTTTTCCTCCCAGAAACTGCATGATATTTCAGTCATCACTGAGTTCTCCCTTATCTCCTATATAATTATTTACAATAAACTGTGGCATTTCTTTCTCTTACACATTTCTAGGTTTTATCCCTTTTGCTCCAAACTGATTGCTTTTGCTTTATTCATTCTCTTTCTCTACTTATCAACATTGCCTCCTGACAAGTCCCTGTATCCAATTTGTCTCTCTCCCAAGGCTGCCAATTATATTTCTAAAGGACATACCACATGATACTATATCTTTTCTTAAAAATGTCAAGATGATCTCCATTTCTCATAGATAAAATCCTATATTCTATGGACCTGCAGGACAGGGAGGTGAGGTGGAGGAACTGACAAAGGTGAAAGAAACATTTTTCCTTTAAAAGGCAGGATGACGAAGTAGTTAAAAGCTGAGATCTGGCAAGCTAGAAAACCTGTTGGAATCCTAGGTCTGCCACTTTCTCACTGTGTGCCCTGAGGCAAGCTATTTACTATTATTATTTTATTTTCTGAATCATTTCAGGAAGTTGCTGTTATGCGCATTTCCCCATTTTCAGGGTGTACTACCTAAAAATAATGATATTCTCTTACATAATCAAAGCACAGTGATCAAAATTAAGAAGTTAACATTGCTACAGTACTATTTTCTAATTTATAGACCTGATCTGAAAATGGCCAATTGTCCTGCCCATGTTTTTTTTTTTTTTTTTTTTTTTTAGATTTCATTTATTTATTTATTTATTTGACAGACAGAGATTACAAGTAGGCAGAGAGGCAGGCAGAGAGAGAGGAGGAAGCAGGCCTGATGCGGAGCTCAATCCCAGGACCCTGGGATCACGAGCTGAGCTGAAGGCAGAGGCTTTAACCCACTGAGCCACTCAGGCTCATGATTTTTTAGAGCAAAAGAAAGACATTTTTATTTCCTCTGGTCTGGGATCCAAATTAGAATCAATTTATCATTTAGCTTTAATATTTTTCAATTAGCAATAACCGCGCCTCGGATAAACCTCATTGGCTAGCTTTAATATTTTTAATCTGGAACCACTCCTCAACATTTACTTTTCATGAACTTGACATTTAAAAATGTATGGACCAGTTCGCCAGGACGCGGCGCGCGCCGGGCGGGGGTATCTTCGGGGGCGCGGGCGCGGGCGCGGCCTCCCGTTGGGCCTGGACTCCGCCGGGGCAGCCGGCCTCGGCCGCGGGGCCCGCCTCGCCCGGGCAGGCCCGCACCCCTGGGACCCCCGGCCCGCGCCCCCGCCCCGGGCACCCCCGATGACAGCTGGCGCGCGCAGGCCAGGCGGGTCGTGCCAGAGACGCGTTTTCCAGAGGGCAGCGCTCTGTTGACAAAGCGCCGCGAGTGCCCGAAAGTTGTGCGGCTGGGGCCGGGCGGGGGCCAGGGGCTGTGGGGGGCCGGGCGGGGCCGGCGTGAGCTCCGCGGTCTGCCCCCCGCGCTTCGTCTGCCCCCGCCAGGCGCCCGAGGGCCGAGTGCGCGCGACCGCCCGTCATCAGCCGGGGCCGCAGGGGCGAGGTGGGCACCAGCTGTCTGATGCAGCACCTGTACCGCCGGCCCGCGGACGTCGTGGGCGCCCCGAAGGGCGCGCTGGGCGCCAGCCTGGCCAACTCCCCCTACGCCACGCTGGCCTCTGCGGAAGGCACCGTTTCCAGATTGACTGACCTGCCCTCCCTGGTCCCGAGAAACAGTCCGGTCCTCTTTCCTGTGAGCAGCAAGAAGACCTCCAAGCTGTGGAACCACTTCTCCATCTGCTCCGCGGACCCCACGAAGGTCGTGTGCCTGCACTGCGGCCGCACCATCAGCCGGGGCAAGAAGCCCACCAACCTGGGCACCAGCTGCCTCCTACGCCACCTGCAGGGGTTCCACAGCGGCGTGCTCAAGGCCAAGGCGCCCCGGGCCGCGCGGGCTTCCTCGCCCGGCCCGCGGGGGCCCCTGAGCGCCCAGCTGCCCGGAGCCGCCTCCTTCGAAGACCCCAACGAGAACTTCTACGATTCTCATCCCGTTGCCAAAAAAATCACGAGTCTCATAGCTGAGATGATTGCACTTGACCTCCAGCCATACTCCTTCATAGACAACGTTGGCTTTAACAGGCTGCTCCAATACTTGAAACCTCAGTACTCTGTGCCCTCCCCATCCTACTTCTTGAGGACGGCCATCCCAGGGATGTACAATAATGTGAAGCAGGTAGTCCTGTCGCACCTGAAGGAGGAGAGCGGCGTGGTCCACTTCACGTCCGGGATCTGGATGAGCACGCAGACCCGCGAGTACCTGACCTGACGCTCACCGCCCAATGGGTCACTTTCGCGTCGTCGGCCCGGCCATACCGCGAGGACCACCATGGCTCGGCCCTGCTGGACGTGTCGCAGGTGGACTGCGACTACAGCAGCAGCAGCATCGGGAAGCAGCTGGAGGGCTGGTGGGGGGCCTGGGTGACGTCCAGCGGCCTGCAAGTGGGCATCACGGTCACCGACAACCCGAGCATCGGGAAGACGCTGAGCGAGGGGGAGCGGGCCGGCGTGCAGTGCTCCAGCCACACGGTCAGCCTGGTGGTCAGCGAGGCCCTCAAGAGCCAGCGCATGTTCCAGAGCCTGCTGAGCACCGCGCGGAAGCTGTGCAAGCGGGTGCAGCGCTCGCCCTGGGCCAAGGAGAAGCTGGTGGAGCTGCAGAGGGCCTATGGGCTGCCGCCGCACCACCTCCTGCAGGATGTCCCGTCCAGGTGGAGCACGTCCTTGCTATCTAGATAATTGGTGTACGCAACTGGCAGAAAGGGATAGCATTTACTGAGATGGAGAAGAATAAAGCACAGACAGCTTGGAGCATATTATTTTTCCTCCAGCATTAGTGGATAAGCACGCACTTTGGCAGTTGGGAAAATTTTGCAGTCCTTCAGGGTGACTTTCTGTGAATCCTCTACCTCATTGCTGTAAACTTTGTACTTACCCCCCGAAATTTCCTGTGATTCCTGTGACTGCCTGACACCTTGAGAGGGACTGGCATCTGGATCGCTAACAGTGACTTTTTGTATCCTTATTTATTCATGTTTCCTTATAATTCATATTTTACAAGTATCTGATAACCTATATTAAACATATTCCAGTTTTATTATTTTTTATTTTTTTCATATTCTTGTTTTAAATAGCTATAATAATTTCTGTTTTACTCACCATCTCAATTATTTAAAATAGAAATGCACTAAAATATGCCGAAAGGAAATTTGTCAAAAAATTTCAATTATATCTCTTGGAATGGCGGGGGGGGGCAGTAGTAACTCTTGACAATATAATTTTTGCCAAATATTTATTTTCTGAAATTTTTAACTTTATAAGCAGTTACAATTCAATGATCAGAAAAAAGAAATGTACATTTTCTGGAACTTACTCAGATAATTATTATAATAGCAATTGAGCTTATTAACAAATGTTGGTACCTGCTGCCTACCAGGCACTGTGGGATATAACAGATATTCTGTAAAACAGAATATTTAGGCTCATTAAGTTCACAAATATGTATCAAGCAGAGATAGAAATAGAAAGATAAGAAGATAGTAGGGAATAAGAGGTAGATGAATTTTAAGCAGAGTTCTAAATAACTGAAATACTGTGTCATGTATTATAGTCAGGCAATAATTGACCAAACCAAAAGTGGCAACTGCAAAGGTCTTGAGGTGAAAATTTGTTTGACTTATTCAAAGAGCATCAAGGAGATGAAGGTAGATGGTTTGTTCTGAAGAAGTGGGCGAAGACCCAGATTTCATTCAAGACTTTGGATGTTATTTTAGATGCGATGAGGAAGCATTGGAGTTTGTGAGTAGTTGTGAGAAGAAACGTGGAGTAACATGATGACTTACATGGCAGCTTTGCAGGAAGCCCAGCTTAAAGATGTTGGAAGCTTGTGAGGTGTCCGGCAAAAACAATGGAAAATTTCGGAGTTCAGAATGTATTTTTGAAACTAGATTCCAAAAGATAACTCCTGGGAAAAATAAGAATAGATGATGCAACTTGATTTGGGCCCTGAATGACAAGTTCAACAACCCAGTGTTGCTATATTATAGCTCTGCTAAGTGTCTACATGTGTCATTTCATTATATTTCTACAGCAACACTATGAGGAACATTCTATGTTACCTAATTTTTTTCCCTTTGGATAAGAAACTGAGATACAGATTAAATTAAAAGAAAGAACGAAAAGAAAAGAAAAGAAAAGAAAAACCAGTACAAGGTCACAAAACTACTAAGTTGTAGAGAAGGAAGAAAATTCTCCAGGAGAACAAGTTGTTTTAAAATAGTAATAAGGAATGTTATATTCTATGGATCATGTAAAATATTTTTGCTGCCTTATTTCTTACCACATTGTTTAAAAAATCAAATGATTTATAATATTTTATCCATTAGGGACATTGAAGATGTATTGATAAAATATAATTGATTGAAGAGAAATATCAACTTATTGATTTGTTTCAAGGTTCTCCATAATCAGAGACACCTCTGCAGAGATGCATTAACTGCATCTCTGTCCCACGATGTCTAGATTCCATAATTTAAAATGCAATAGGGAAATTTTATTCAGAGAGATTATTGGTTCAACATCAAAAACAATTGCTTGCAGAAATGTACAGGCTCTAAGACCCATAAAGACATACATTTCTATATGTTAACAATAGATACTACTTATTGTGTGCTATTTGCTAGCCATTGTTCTAAGTGCTACCTGTTTATTGATTCACTTAATACTCATGGTAGCCTTAAGAGCTGCATAACTATTATAGGTCATTATAATTATTTCATTTTGTAAATGAGAAAACTAAGTTTCAGAGAGCTTAAACCATTGGGCGAAGGTCAGACAACAAGAAAGTGGAAGAGTTAAATCTGAAGACAGTGCTGGAACTCTAGGGTCCATAAATCCCAAGCACTGTACAAAAGTTCTCTCCTGCTTTCCTGTTGCCTATCAAAGTGAAAAGTAGATTTAGTTATTACAGAATTATAATTTGTCACAGTAACTACAGTAATATTCTAGCAATTATAATATAAATGAATATATCTGATTTTGACTTGGAATTCCTAAAAGCATCCACAGGAACATGTCCTCCAACAGAATAGCTTTTTTTATTTTTTTGTATTCCTCTGGAATTACTGGATACTGAGAAGGAAAGGATCAGTGTGTAAGATACAGGGTACACCAGTCGGGTGCCTTATTTTGTTTAAAAACAAATTATAGTAACAATGCTGTAATTTTATAAATGTGTTATTTTGTGTACTCTCAAAATTTATATTTGAGATTGTTTTACTCTCTTAGTACTTTAGTTTCAGAAGAATCTAGTTGGTTATATGAAGTTGTGAATAAACCTGAAGTTACCCTTGACATCTTGTTTCATTTTTTTTATTCAAGTGTAGAAATTGTGAAAAGCTTATATTGCTTGACTAAGATTATCCAACTCCTAGATTACATTTTCTTGAGTACTCATTGTCATTTTTAAGATGTTGTGTGTTTGTGTTGTTTCATAGAACTTGTAAATACTGAAGACAAAAGATAATGCATAAAATGTCAAGAATATGAAAATAAATGGTCTGTGATCTCCCAAGTTGAAAAGCAGATATTCACATACCTTTTAACACACACATAAAATAATCTCAAATATCACAGCACAATAATATACAATGCGATGATTATTTTTTTTAAGGTAGATTAATAAAACTGAGAAAAAGTAATTGGCTATATTGGAGGTTAAGATAGGTTAACATACCAAGCTTGTTTTCACTGGATATTTTTCTATTTAGAATTTATGTTTCAGGGCGCCTGGGTGGTTCAGTGGGTTAAAGCCTCTGTCTTTGGCTCAGGTCATGATCCTGGAGTCCTGGGATTGAGCCCCACCTCGGGCTCTCTGCTCAGGGAGGAGCCTGCTTCCTCCTCTTTCTCTGCCTGCCTCTCTGCCTATTTGAGATCTCTGCCTGTCAAATATATAAATAAAAAAATCTTTAAAAAAGAAAGAAAGAAAGAAAGAACTTACGTTTCAAGAACAGCCTGCATTTTTCAATATTTAGTTAAAAAAATCCTAAGAAATTCATAAAATGATCATTTTATAATAAGTTATTATGAACATTAACAAAAAATGAGTTCTAAATAAATGCAAAAAAAATATATTCACAAACACTAGTCTAGGTTTTACCCTGTTCATTATATTCTCATAGTGCTATTGTTATCGACACAGAGAGACTGAGTAACCTGCTCAGAGTGCAGAAATTGAACTAATAAAGACTGACAACAGTTTCTTAAAATATGACAATCAACCATTTAAAAATAGCAATTTATTTTGCTCTTCTCTATTTTTTCCAATTATCAAAATTAATAAGTATATCTAACAGTTATCAAGTGCTAGTAATGATCACATTTATGCAAAAGAAAACTATTATTATTCCTAAGAAAACTGAAGTTCAGACAATTTGGGGAAAAAAAAAAGAAAAAAACAAACCTATTAATATCCAGTCTCCTCACTGAGCCCATATTTAAACATTGATTTCTCTTGCTTTTCAATTGTTATTTATATGCTTCCCAATAGATATTTTATATGATATTATATATTTTACATTACTTTAAATAAATTTTTTATATTTTATATTGTAATGGTGTTATTATATACTGCATAGTGTCTAGTATTTTATAATTTTACTTTTAGTCTACTATTATAAACATTTTCTTTATGATTGATCATGGTCCATGTAGTTGATATGCCATGATTTAATTTTTTTTTTTTTTGGTGGACACTGACATAAATAATTAGATAGATATATTAAAAGAAAGTCCTTCTGTATTTTTGGTTTATAAAATATGTTTGTTTATCCCATCTCACTTTTCCAAAGCATCTGAGAAGACTGAGTTACAGGTTTCTACCCTTAGGCATTTTTGTAATTCATTCTCTCCTTCACCATATGATTTCATCCTTTTTACAAAATCCTGCTTCCACCAGTAATATGGGATTGCCAAATTTCTTTTCCTATCTCTGGTCTTTCTCCTAAGTATTAGAACCAGATATTTCTACATGCTACCTAGAAGGCTTCATTGTTTCACAGGCACCACACATCAAGATTTTCAAGCAGATTTTTACTTTCCACATACATGTTTTATTTTTTATAGGCATTATCTCAGGCATGACATTTTTCCTCTCAGAAACTGCATAATATTTCAGTCATCACTGAGTTCTCCCTTATCTCCTATATAATTATTTACAATAAACTGTGGCATTTCTTTCTCTTACACATTTCTAGGTTTTATCCCTTTTGCTCCAAACTGATTGCTTTTGCTTTATTCATTCTCTTTCTCTACTTATCAACATTGCCTCCTGACAAGTCCCTGTATCCAATCTGTCTCTCTCCAAAGGCTGACAATTATATTTCTAAAGGACATACCACATGATACTATATCTTTTCGTAAAAATGTCAAGATGATCTCCATTTCTTATAGATAAAATCCTATACTTTATGATATGAGAAAGGATAATTACACTTTTCACTAGGAGGAAAAAACCCAATTTTATATAGTGCCTTTGGTTATAAAAGGCAAATCAGATATGAAGGATTTAGACAAACACAGAATGTATTGCACTGATATAATGATTTTGTTAAATAAATTTTGATTATCTCCTTAGAAGCGAGGTTAACAAGGCCTGGAAACCCTGGAACTGGAGAAAAATCCAATAATCAAGAAGGGTAGAGTTGAGTTGGCTGTGACAAGGGTCAGAATAAAAAGTACAATTTTCAGAAGGAAAAGAATAGGAAAAAATATCCATTGATGCGAATGGTCACTTAACTTTGCCTGTGATTTTTTTTAACAACTTCTCTACTGTATATTTTTAGCACTATTAATTTATAAAACCTTTAATGAACATCAGGAATTTTTCTAGGTTCCTATAAGAGTCAACCAAATTGGCAAAACAAAAACAGAAACAAAACAAAACAAAAACAAACAAATGGCAAGATTTCATTTCTTTTGATGGCTGCATAGTATTCCATTGTGTATATATACCACATCTTCTTGATCCATTCATCTGTTGATGGACATCTAGGTTCTTTCCATAGTTTGGCTATTGTGGACATTGCTGCTATGAGGAAGTTGTGATGCAACATGGGGGCTTAAGTGGATACGAGAAGAATAAATGAAACAAGATGGGATTGGGAGGGAGACAAACCATAAGTGACTCTTAATCTCACAAAACAAACTGAGGCTTGCTGGGGGGAGGGGTTTGGGAGAAGGGGGTGGGATTATGGACATTGGGGAGGGTATGTGCTTTGGTGAGTGCTGTGAAGTGTGTAAACCTGGTGATTCACAGACCTGTACCCCTGGGGATAAAAATATATGTTTATAAAAAAGAAATTAAAAAAAATATTAAAAAAAAAACAAAAACAAACAGTACTCTCAGGGAGCTTACATTCAAATAGACTATTTAAAAAAAGGTATACAACTTCTAAGATACATCTTCAAACATCTCACTTTCTATACTTAGTTATAAATAATTAATACCAATAGGAAAGTTAAATTTTTATATTTATTGACAGCTCAAAGAAATGCATATATTCTTTTGATTTTCCAGAACAAGCTGCTAGTCTAGCTGAACATAGCCGTTAGTGTTTATCAACACTCATGTATGATTTCTCACCCACACCCTACATACACACACAACATACACACAAAGACACCTGAAAAGAATATTGTTACCCACATATATACAGATATTTTTCTATTTGTTGAATTTCTGAATCCAAAAATATCTGGGTGATAATAGTTGTTATGGGAGAATAGCTTGGTGAAGGAAGAATATGGATTTTGTAGTAACAAACTTCAGTTCCTGTGTGTCATTGAACAAATTACTTAGCTGTCCTAATTCAACAGTTCTCAAGCTGTTTAGGTTCTTAAGACTCTTTTATACTTTCAAAAATTATCAAGAACTCCAAAGACTTTTTCTTCATGTACAGTATATATGTTGATACTTACATGTCACATTTTTCACACTACCATATTTATTCTTACTCATATAACTGTAATAGTAAGGATAGTTGGGTCTTTTCCCATTGTCTTTTCTAGGACAATCTTGAAAATCTAGAGGATAATTTGGGACTTTGGAAACCAACAATTCAAAGGTTAAGAGATTAGAAAAGGGTAAAGAAACTAGTGTTGATTCACGGGGGTTAAATCTAACAAGCTTGCACTTAAATAATTATTTGTTGAATTCCTGCTGCTGAAAAATGCTTATAACTGGAAAGACAAAATGTGGAATGCATGGTAAGTCAGGACTGCTTTCCATCCACGTTTCAGGTAGAGCCGAGGAGAATAGGGTGAGGGCAGGGTAGATGAGATGTTGAGAATATTGACAGGGAGCAGATGTTCAAATCTGTTGAGAAAGTCATTGCTTTCAACTGTCAGTTCTTTATGATCTGGAGTCTGAGCAAGTGCCTCCAGATTTTCCTGAATGTACTAAAGGAAAATTCGAATACAGATGTTTGTTTTTGTAAAACACTTCACCTTATATATTCCATATTTATCGGCTTGTCCATAGTTCAGAGGGAAAGTTTTATTCAAATGAAAATGGCCCAGATAAAATCTGGATTTGGGGATTTTTACTTATGGTTACATTTCCATATATGTACCTGCTCAATTTAACCCAATAACGGGGAAAAGGAGGACAACTATTTTTTGTCTGCATTGACTTCTGAGATCTGATCTCTTCTGAGATATGGTACTGATTAAGAAAGGTTTTGAACCATTTGGAATGCATTACTAAGCGATGTTATGAAGTATCTTTTCTTAAGAGCTCTAGGAACATGGCAGAAAACTATTTTTCTTTGTATATCAGACGGGAATGAACAGAATCAAAGATCCTAAACCCTTTGTATAAGGAAGTTTGTGGGTAAGGGCTTTAGTGCATTATTCTGAGGAGAGGGTACACAGCTGTCGTCAGATTTTTCAAAAGGGTAAGAAAACCTCACAAAAAACAACAGACACTCGGTGAACACAAAGTCTCTTTAGTGCTATAAGTGCATAACTATGCTTAAATAGATTTACAAAAAATAAGTAAGCTAGTAAATAGGAAGGAATGGTTTGTGTGCATGGGACTTTTCAAAAAAGTAAATATTTATAAATAACACGTTTCCTTAGAGCACCTGACATTGTGGCAGATTTTTATAATTTAAA
The DNA here is from genome assembly GCF_964662115.1 of Mustela nivalis. Lineage (NCBI taxonomy): Eukaryota > Metazoa > Chordata > Mammalia > Carnivora > Mustelidae > Mustela > Mustela nivalis. The sequence continues at coordinate 693,450 of NW_028136259.1, read as the reverse complement.
GAGGAATTTTATTTACTTTATTTACTGCAAAAAAATATAGAAGTATATACTTGCCACTAACAATTTCTTTATTATGTTTTTCAATTCTTACAAAAAGCTGTTCATTTTCATTGATTACTGATGGTGGTCTAACACTGCAATACTCTGACAGAGGGGACAACAACAAAACTGAAGATAGGTCTTGTTTTCCTGTTGTATTCTTTTGAGAAACTATGTGCCATTGTACAGAAATCATTTTTTTTTTCTGAACACAAGGAGTGAAAGCATCAGTTAAATAACTTAATAATCTTTTTTTTATTTTTTAAAGATTTTTATTTATTTATTTGACATAGAGAGAGATCACAAGCAGGCAGAGAGACAGGCAGAGAGAGAGGGGGAATTAGGCTCCCTGCCAAGCTGAGGGTCAGACCTGGGGCCTGATCCCAGGATACTGAGATCATGACCTGAGCTGAAGGAGGAGGCTTAACCCACTGAGCCAACCAGGTGCCCCTTAATAATCTATTCTTAAAGGTGATGTATTTCACACTGTTCACATTGACCCAAAGAGCGGAGTTTTATAAATCTTCAGGAAAAAAGATATTACACAGTGAAGTCTGAATAGTTAAAATCCACACTTAGAGACTTTTGTATATGTCAATCATATTTATAAGACTAGAAGAAAACGCTATTACTCTCCTCTTAAATTTGTCCATGTTTATTAAATGTATTTAACATATTTTCTCATATATAACTCTGATAGCTTGACCTAACCTTGCAATAGAACCTTTCAAATACTGATTTAATATTCTTTCAAGAATATAGTAGTATTTTACATCATTATATCTTAGGGTCTGGGAGGAGGACATAACAGTGGAGGCAACATGTTTTTTTAAAGTTTCCCACATCTTGATTTACCTCATACCTGAAACACAAGCATATCTTTGGAATTCAATAACCCAGTCTCTTTGTACTTCTTCAGATTTGATGTATTGCTTTGGTGGTATTGACTACCCAGAGTTTCCATTAATTAACTTTACAGAATTTGCGATTTGCCGTAGGTTTCCATTTAGATTTGTTAACTCCATTAGAATTGTTTTAGTGTCTAAAGTAAGTAGGATAATGAAGTTTGATAAGATAAAGCCCCATACTCTAGTAAATCTAATGTATCATTGCATACTATTTTATAAGTGTGATTTCTAAAACTTCAACTATACTATAAACAAAAATTCACAAATTCTCTTCACTGAACAATTACTTGCTAAAAAGTTACAAATCATGCCAATTAATCCAACCACATTCATTTCAGGTTAATTTTATCAGGACATTCAACATGTTTAAAAATAATGCCTAATGCCTGATAAAGATGCCAAATTATGCATTTCAAGGGCACAAAAATGAGTGATATGGTCCTCAGCCTCAAGAACATTATCTGCTACAAAATTTAGAACACTTCATAAATAACATGTTGTAGAGACTAGTAAAATCCATGACTGAATTGCAAAGTGGTAGAAGAGCTCAAGATATTAGGCAATACTGTATCAACAAATAATTATAAAATTTCATTTTTATGGTGCTGGAGAATGATTTAAGTCATGTGACATCTGTCCATACTTTTTGACTATACTGAACACATTTTATAAGATGTGGTATTTGCCTGTCTCTTTGAATACATTTTCTATTACTTTTTCCCCATATTATGTTCCAGCAGCATATATCTTCTTTCTGGAACTCAAATAGGCTTCATTCTCATGTCAGAGTCTTTGCTAACTGCTGTAACCTCTCCCTGGAATACATTCCAACTTTACCTCCACCACCAGAGCTACCATGGCTGTTAACCATTCATCATTAATGTCTTTTTTTTTTTTTACAGATTTTATTTATTTATTTGACAGACAGAGATCACAAGTAGGCAGAGAGGCAGGCAGAGAGAGAGAGAGAGGGAAGCAGGCTTCCTGCGGAGCAGGGAGCCCAATGCGGGGCTCGATTCCAGGACCCTGAGATCATGACCCGAGACAAAGGCAGCAGCCCAAACCACTGAGCCCCCCAGGGGCCCCATTCATCATTAATGTCTTAATTCAAATATGATCCCTTTGACAGGAATGTGTTGACCACCCTATTTAAATTACTCTCTTGAACTGTCTTATATTTTAGCTTCTTTTAGTCATATTCCCCTCTTATTATTACGTATTACCCCCTTTCAATTTTTCATATCACTTTTTACTAGTCATTTTATATTTTATTATATTTATTTATTCATTTATTGACTGTATCCTCCTCCATTAGAGTATAAGCCCCATGGTGACACACTCATGTCATTCTTCATTGTTCTAGCTGCAATGCTTAAACCAGTGCTCAGTATGTAGTAGACATTTAACACTATTGACGAATTTTATATAAAATATGGTTGAGGAATTCACTGCATAGAAGAGAGTTTTGTTTGACATTTTTTATATTAAAACTAAACACAGATCTAGTGTTTTTCTTATTTAAATCTCCATAATTTTTTAAACGAAGAACCTTAAATCCATTTCCCTATATGTACCCCAATGAGATTTTTACAAACAGCACTTAACAATACATACAGGTCTTGAAGATGTATTTTTTTTTAAAGATTTACTTATTCATTTTTAGAGAGACAGAGACAGAGAGGGCATCTGTGTGAGCAGGATGTAGGTAGGTATCGAGGGAGAAAGAATCTCCAGCAGCTTGGAGCCCTACTAGGGGATCAGTCTCAGAACTCTGAGATCATGACCTGAGTCAAAACCAAGAGTTGGATGCTCAAACAACTGAGCCACCCAGGCGCCCGACATCTTGAAAATATTTAAAGGATTTGAAAGGCTGGAGAATTTAAGAAAAGCAGAGGAAGAAAACTCTATCTAGTGGGCATAACTTATGGAAAAGGGAGAGAACAAAGTAAGAAACAGCAAGTAGCTGAAGTAGGCAGGATCATAGGGTGTGTACAGTAAAATAATGACAGGACTAAAGAGAAGACAGAAGATAGGTGGATTAAATTATTTTAGGCTAGTGGGGCACCTTGGTGGCTCAGTGTGTTAAACCTCTACCTTAGGCTCAAGTCATGATCTCAAAGTCCTGGGAAAGAGCCCGGCATCGGGCTCTCTGCCAGCAGGTAGCCTGCTTCCCCTCTCTCTCTCTGCCTAGCTCTCTGCCTACTTGTGATCTCTCTCTCTGTCAAATATGTAAATAAAATCTTTTAAAAAATTATTTTAGGCTAGCATGCTAAATTTTACAGAGGTGCTATTTGAATTTAGGAATAAAAAATGGATAGAACTTAAGAAAAGGTTATTTTATGTATAAGAAGTTTGTGAGCCTAGAACAGAAGTAGAAAAACATCCTGCCATTAACTCATTCTGAGCTCAAATATTGAAGGAATGTACCTTTCATGCCCAGCATGACAGCTGTATTCATTCTTATCAAACTCTACCGAGAAACCCTGTTCTAATTCCCTTTACTATATGAATTTCTCTCTACATCTCCCTTGATACTTATTTTTGTTTTTATAGGATTCTTATTTTATAGCACAATTTATAGTATTTGTTTAATTTTTGAAAAGCTTTTCCTGTTTAGAATCAAAATATCTATGTAGATACAAAATGTCCTTCCTGTTTAGGATCAAAATATCTATGTAGATACAGAATTCTCCTTTTTAGTATCATATCTCTGACAGTGACTAAAATCAATCATCGTATCTTAGACAAAGGGCTCATCCTCACCATCTCTTTCCTTCCTCCCTGCCCCCCTTCATACACATACTTTCTACTATGCTCTGTTCTGATCTTGACATGGTCCTTTGTCTATGATTATATGAATATTATCCTTTACATTATTTCTCTGGGAAAAGCATTTTTGCTTGATGAGTTTTTAAAGTTTATGCCACAATCCCTATTATAAATTTTCTCTCCTTCCACATGCTAATTACATTAAACCTAATGTTTTCATGAACATATTTCTCTTCAAGAAATTTCATCTCTTTGGGAATTTTTTTTTTTTAACGAAAACACTGGGGAACCATCCCAAGATTCCCACTAGAGCAATGTGACCCTCATGGTTGCCTCATCTTCACGGGGATATTTTCCTAGAATTACTTTACTGACCTTGATTCAAATACCTATTTGTGGTGTTCCATATTAGTATTTCCTAGTTTATAGCCAGTTGTGTTAGAATGACATTGGTATATTAATATTCTTAATTTTTTATCTTGACCACATCAGAAATTATATATTCTTTAAATAAAACCAGTAGAATAGGTTCATTTTAATGGCATAAAACATTAAGGAAGACTGTAACTAACACACACACAGGCACACACACAAACACACACACACTAAACTAGTAGACAACTTAAAAGCTGATTAAAATTAATGGATTTGGCTTAACACCGGTATGGAATATACAATGCAACCAATTTTTAAATGGTGATGTAACAGCTTATACAATATGTATCATTTTCATAATTTTAAATTTAAAGTATTTATTTGAACAACATAAATATGTAACTTGCCCTAATTTATGGACCATGATATACATGTGCTTTAAAAACAAGACAAAATTTAAGCTCCCTTTACTGTCTTGAGCATCAAAAAATATTAGAAAAAAAGAAAGAATGAAAAATTAGGAGAAAATTAAGAAATAGATTTTGGAGATTCACTTCTGGCATGATAGAGTAAGGAAATCAAAAAAATTTTCCCCCCAAAGCAACTATGAAGTTGGACAAACAGATCAACCCTGCTGATGCTCTGGAAATAGACCAATGACATTGAGCAAGCTGAGAAGTGTTTATTCAGGAAAACTACTGAACTTCATTCAGGTAAGAATAGCCTGAACTGTGTGGAGTTCCTGTTTGGAGCTGCTGCCGTCCCCCCATCTCTGCTGGTATACGAGTTCAAAGTAGGCAAGGAAGGCTGTGAAAATCAGCAGCCTGCCAGCCACTGCTGAAATGGTCTCACTTTACTTACCAGCAATTCCACTTTTAGGAATATATCCACTGTAAATGAAAAGGTGCACAAAGAGACTTGTATGTGAATGCTCCTAATGGCATTATTAATAATTGTTGAAAAAAAACTCAGTAAATTCAAATAGTAAGTATTTGTTTATGAAAACATAAACAAATGTGACATATCCATATAATGGAGTACTAGTCACCAATGAAAATGAACAAAGTATGGACATATGCTGCAACATGGACATGGCTCAAAACATCATGCTGAGAGAAATAAACCAGATACAAAAGTCTGTCCATAGTATTATTCAATGTATATGAAATCCCAGGAAAAAAACACATTTATTGAGACAGAGAGCAGTGTACAGTGTTTAACTGGTAGTTAGGCATGGATAGGAGTTACCTGCCAGTAGGATTGAGGGAAATTATTTTGGTGATGAAAAGCTCTAAAACTGGATTATGGTGATGGTGACACAATTTTATAAATGAATAAAAATCACCTAATTATATACTTGCAATTAATGAAATTTTATGGTATGTAAATTGTATCTTAATAAGGCTCTGCAAAAATAACCATTGTATTAAAAACAACCACTATGCCAATTTAGAAAGTAGGACCACATTTTAAAGCAATAGAGGTGATTTTAAAAAATCTTCAAATTTTTCTTTAGTAATAAAACACATGGTAATATTGAAAATATGTTCAGTAAAGAAAAATAAATGGATTACATTCCATACTCTGTTAGATGCTCATAAAGAATATATTCTGTTTTAACAGGAAGCTTAGACTGAAAGAAGCCTTTAGTACTATAACAGATATACTGGAAAAACAGAAATTAATTATAATGGAGCTTAACACTACATGTGCATTCATACCAAACAGTGTATTATTAAGTGGTTTGTTAATTTTGGTTTTGTTTTTGATTCATAAAAAAACTACTTAGAATTAGTCACTCCTAAAATGAACTCAAAATACATGAATATCATAACATATTGATGCATATTTTTCAAATCTGATAATAATCCTAAAAATATGCATGATATTTCCAATATGTTTTGAAGAAATTTTTAAAACCACTAATGGCAAAAATTAAATTTTGGTAATAATCCTGAAGAAAGACTAACTTTTCTTTCATAGAAAAACAAATTGTAATATAGTTTTCATATGAGGCAAACACTATAGAACATATAGACAAAAATGATGACCAAAAATATATTAGAAATATGGCAGGATAGTTTAAAAAATGTTATTTTATTATTCTGAATAATTATCATCATATTTGTCAGTTATTTAGAAATTTATAACACTAGGATTTGTTTTTTATTAAATAAACATGTATAGTACTGTATTCATAGTTTTCTATTTTTCTTTAAACATTTCCCTCTTGTAATTTGTATAAGCTTCATGACCTACAAAATCTCCATCTGTCTCTTTACCCTTAATGACATTCCAAAGTCTGTGATGCTATTTGTACCAGTATCAGAAAATAATTGATGATTAATAATAATTAATGATTTTCTGAGTCTTGGTCTCTACCACTAGAGTCAAACCCTGAGGTTACTATTATTTCTCTTCCTAAGATCTGAGCTCCTCTCTATTTCTCATGGTATAGAACCCTCAGCTAGTATGAGGCAGTCCTATTTGGCACAACCCAACTGTTTGCCTCCCAGATCATAGTTTTAGAAGAACAAAACTCTCTTAACTCTCTACTTGGTGCAAAGTAACCCTACGTTTTCTCATGTAAAGCTAAACCTTTCCTTCTTGCAAGAAATAAAGGGAAATTGACCTCTTCTTCCTTCTATTGTGTTACACACTGCTAAGGAAAATTAGGCTATGTTAAAACTTATTGAGAAATTCTACAACACACGGTATTGAATTAACCAAATATAATAATGGCCTAGTTTGAACATTAGAAAGTTTCCCCTAACCACATTCCCATCTCTATATCCCATTCCCTATCATCTTAGTAACCCTTGATTGGAATCCTTGGGTACAGGAAATATTCATTTTGGTGGTAATAATAATAATACTCTTTTATTTTAAACCTATGTCGTTTCGAATTAGTTATCTCAAATCTCAAATTTATTTTTTTCCTGCCTCTGTAAGAAACTTAAAAAAAAAAAAAAAAGAATCTTGCCCTGACAGCAGTTAAATTAACTGACGTCCTTGGTGTTCATCTACATCTATCTATTCGATTCGCCTCTAGGCTTTTGCCAGCTGTTACAAGTTCTGCCTCATGGCTCACGCTTGACATTGCTGTTGGCATGTAGCTCTTCTTTCATTGTCACAGAGGTATTGCTCCTCCTGTCACTGCCAATCTTCCACTGCAGTCCTCATGTCATTGCTGGGACAGCTCTCACAGAAGTGACTGAGGCACTCTTCTACTTAAGAGACTCTACTGCTCTCTTACTGACTTCTGTCTTCCTAAGTCAAGAAACTCATCTTATCCCCTGGTCAGGAGATATTTGAGTGTCATCAGACATCATGTGCTAGAAGATATTCTTCTTTTGTGTCCTTAGTGAGCAAGCATCTCTATTCTCATTTCAGGTAAGTTTCCTCATTCATCTACAAGCACTATCTAATAGGGTGGAGTGGTCCTGTCCATTCCTGACACTTATTAAAGAGATTTTACCTCAAATCTTAACCCTACATCTTTCCATGTATTTTTTTTTCCCCTTATGGGAAGTCTATCTGGTATACATGGACTACCTAGAAATCATGATGGCCCATGCATGCCTCCCCGTGGAAATGCAGAACAGTTTCTTTCCTGGGGCCAGAAAAAGAAAATGTGCACTTTATTTCAAGGGTGGCATCTGTGCTTTAAAAATTTTTATATCTCCACAGAAAGCATTATTTTGTCTCACTTACAGTATTTATGTATATACCAAACATATATATATATAATATGAATCAACCTTATTTATAAATCAATTATATTTGTATAAGTATATATGAGATACCTAAGTAGAAAATCTCACAAAACTCTCTCAATAATGTTTCTCACCTTATTTAAGCCTTTCACTAATCCACAATTAAAATTTTATCACCTCCTATATAAGAAAATATTATTGATGTTTGGACACATTCCACAGTTGGTTTCTCTAAGTCACTGTGAAATGCATTGCATGATACTTACTAAAATTACATGATACATATTAAAATATCAGAAATAAATCATTGTTATAAAAATAAAAATAAAATCCTAGAGATCGGTTTTAAAAACTGAGATCAATTTTATAAGCCTATTTATCGATTTTAGAGAGTGCAAGAGCACGTGTGAGTGGAGTGAAGGGAGAGACAGGGGCAGAGACTCTCAAGCAGAGTCCTTGCAAAGCAAAGAGCCCAACACGGGGCTCTGTCCCATGATCCATGAGATCACAACCTGAGCTGAAATCAAGAGTCGGTGCTCAACCGACTGAGCCACCCACACACTGCTAATTAGTTTTAAAATTTTAATAATAGTGGTTTTTTTTTAGATTTTTACAGACGAAAGATATTAATTAAAGACACTTACGGACATATGAAAAAGTACAAAGAACACATTATCAATATCTAAAATTCCATTTCATAGATATAACCATTGCTAATTTCCTCTTCCAGGTAGATTCATACCTGTACCCACAAATATTCCCAACAACTAGAATCTTACTGAAACTACTTATTTACATACTTAGTGCAACCATTTTTTTTCTATTTAAGTATTGTGAGCTTTTTCTTCATTTATTTAAATTCTTCCAAGTCACAGCTTTAAAGAACAAATGCTATGGATTTTTTAATTCATAAAGTAATAAGTTATCATTTAGAAATATGTGAGGAATAAGAAAGGACCAAAGCTAGAACTAATTTAAATTAACAGAGATTAAATTAAAAAGCAAAAACTTTAACTCTATAGATGAATCTCCTATTCCCAAATTGTAACTACCTTTCTAAGTGCAGGCAATCTTCATAATCCAAATAATGTTGGGTGGTGCATTGAAAGACTGCATCAGAATTTTGAAAATGGAACAATTTTCACAGCCATTTGCCTTCAGATTATTTTTTCTAAAAAACAACATAATGGAAACTTAGCTAAAATGTCTAAGTCTTCCACCTTGAGGGAGAATTATATTAGGGTTCTCCAGAGAAACAGAACCGATAATGCAAATTTATGGAGAGATACAAAAATTGGCTCACATGGTTATGGAGGCTGAGGAGTCCCATAATGTGTGATGTGTGTTCTGGAAATCCAGGAAAGTTGGTAGCATACTTCAGTTGCAACTGAAGTTCTGAGAAACAGGGGAACTAGTGTTGGAGTCCAAAGACTAGGCCAGGGGCTCCGTTGTCAGAAGAAGATGGATGCCCCAGCTCAGGCAAAGAGAGAGAGAAAACTTGCCCTTCCTTTGTCTTTTTATTTCATTCAAGCTCTCAGTGGGTTGGATAATGCCATCCACATTGGTGAGACTGGTTCTCTTAACTCAGTCCACCAAATCAACTGCTAATCTCTTCCAGAAACACCTTCAGAGACACACTCAGAAAAGCATTTCATGGGCTATTTGGGTATCCTTTAGCCCAGTCAAGTTGACATATAGAATTAACCATCCCCAGGATTAAGCTTAATACTTGAAAAAGCTTAGATGATACCTGTACCTACCCACTCACTTCATTCAGGGCAGATACCTTCTGTTCCCCTCTAGGGTCAACTACAGTGCTTTGGGGAGCTCTGCTGTGGAAATTTAAAAAGTAACCTTAATCAATATTGATGAAGCCCTTTTCTGTATATAATATTCCTTAATCTAAGCCAACTTTTTGACTATGAGAAAATAACAATTAAGGAAAATTAATTTTCAGAAAAAGGAGTGTAATCTATCAAGGAAATTGGTTCTCACTGAAGCAGAAATAAGTCTGGAAATAAGCTAGTACTTTGAAAATACTGTAAGTATATAGTTATATTATGTATTCATATATTTATATTATATAGTATAAATATATGCTTAAATATATAATACATATTATATACCTAGTTATATAAATATATATAATGTATATAATATATAAGAAATATTTAATTAGTATCTTAAGTGAGAACACAAAGTATTTGTAAGACAGGAGTATTCAGCTACAAAGACAGAAAAATTGCATTTTTAAATTAACCAATGTCTTTGACATTTATGGAGAAAACTGCTAGTAGGGTTTGTCTACGAGGCATATGTTAATTTAGATTTCAAGGAATGAGGTAGGGAAGGGCATCTGAAATGAAAACAGAAATAGAACTGGGAAATAGCACAAAAAACGACCAGTGAAAGAACAGTCAAGGAAAAGAGGCTGAAAATGAAAAGTTATTGGCCTGCCTGAAAACCCATTAAAAAAAAAAAAAAAGGCCACTTTGGTGGGTGAGAGCAATATTGGTAGAGGAAATCAAAGAGGAAGCCTGGGGTTAGACTCTAGGAACTTGCAGGTCCCGTAAGAATTTGAATCTTCTTACGACTAATGGTACATCACTGAAGGAAAAAGGAAAGGATCTGATTTGTGGAAAACAGACATGAGGAAGGGCAACAGTGGAGTCTATTTAGGAAGCTAGTTTTTTTTTTTTTTTAAAGGAAGCTAGTTTTTAGCCAGTTTAAAAGGAGATAGTGGTTTAGACTAGAAGGGGCAGTGGAGATCAAGGTGAATGCCAGCTATATGTAGAAACAGAATTGGTAGGAATTTTCGGTGACTTGGTTATAGAGAAGGTATCAACAAATCAGAATAGGAAATTCAGGAAGATAATCTGTTATTTAGAGAAATTTGGTAAATTATAAAGATGATAATTCAGATCCAAGATGCAGAAATTAACCTCAGTGGATTGGAACAATTGACTCATGATTTGGAAAAATAAATTATACACCCATCTGACATTACTTATATATCTCAGATGTATGAAATATTAAAGGTTTAAATTTTATAGCTACAGGAGAATATAAAAGATAATTTTTATAAAATTTGGTAAATAAAACCTTTCTAATTGTGACATAAACCCAGAAGCCACATGGGAAAACCTGGGCAGAACTGTATATGTACAGACTAAAAACATCTGTACAGCAATAAACACCCCAAAGTTGAAAGAATGGAAATACCTCAACATATATGGCACCCAAAGGATCTCTTTTTATAACATATGAGCTGAATGTAATCAAGTACATGAAAATAAAAATGATAGGAAAAAGCATAATCAATTGTATGCCTGTGATATGTGTGCTAAACATGTCATGTACATTATTTATTCTGTTCTTTACAAAACATCTATCTATGACATAGGAACTATTTGAATCTTCACTCTACAGGTGAGGAAACTGAAGCTCAGTATGGTTAAGTGATCTCCTCAGGATTACACAACCATGGTATTCTATATTTCATGCTTATACAGCAGTTGTGAAATTAAATTTAATGCTCCGCTTTATATTCTGCTCTGGCATATTATACTATACTGTTAAATCCCATCTTATCCTTTCCTATCTCATCTTATTCTATACCATATTCAACTCTACTGTGCTGTACTAAAGACGCTATAGTATACTATTCCAGCTTCAACATGGTTGAAAGCAAAAATACTTCTTTTTATAACATATACATATGATATCTCTCCTACCCATTGGGAAAAAGTGTATTTCCTATTTCTAATATATCCTCTGTGTCTATGTCACACACACACACACACACACACACACACACAGAAACATTGCCTAATATTTGCTAGCAGCACTATAGAGATTATTTAATGAGTAATAGCTTTTTATTAAATTGTGCTGAGCACTGTTTATTATGATTGTATATTTTGAACATGAATTCACTTTTATATATCATAACAATAAATGATATGCACAGATAGTCTGAAGGCAGGCAGTCCAAGAAAATAATTATTCTATCTTAAGATGTTTTATTGACTTGATGAACTAAAAAAAATTAATATACTCCTCAATAATAAATGCATTGCTCTCCTGAAGTGACAACATTCCTCACTATAAAATTATTAATTTACTGGCTTCATAATGATTTTGAAATCATCATTTATATACTACAGTGCTGCATAAGCATTTAAACATTACTAATTATTTTATGATCAGATTAAAGAGCACAGTTTTTATTACTTGAATGAATGTACTTCTACAATTTATCACCGAACTCTTAAAATATTTATCCTACACTCAACAGAAATACTTTATTACATGTAAATATTCTCTAGAGGAAATAGACAGACTAATTATAGTTCAGCTTCAACAAAAATAGAAATGAAAATGGAACTTAATAGTTTTGTCCTTGTATTTCCTTTACATAAAAGGGAGAAGCTAGCTGGGTGACTTGGCTGTCATGTGCTGTGAGACTGATCACCTTATCAGGTAATTTATTAGGTCCTCATCAGCAGAATCTATTGTTGCTCCAGCCAAAACATTTGATTTGGCAGAAGCAATAGATGCAAAGCCTCGCATTTATGAGTTTACTAGAGATGTACTTTTTTAATTTAAAAGAAATATGCTTTGATTGATAGCTCAAGTTTGGTCTATAAAAAGATTTGGGAGATAACTGTTCATAAGCATTTCTTAGGCTTATATATTTGGATTTAAATAACCTTCCCTAAAGATCCTGTTTATAACTGTTGCCAAGTATTTAAAATTTATAATAAAAACACAGTATTCTTTTGAAGTAGAATCCCTCCTGTTTTATGGCATCAATTTCTGGCATGAGGCCAACAAATTGCTGTTTGAATATAAATAGATTTCTTCCAATAGCTAAAATTGTCAAAAGTATTTTCATTTTTGGTGGTCTAGCAAATATTATTATATGACAATACTCATAATGTGCCTGATGCTGTAAGATAGTGTAATATTATTCTAACCTATGGAATGAGAGATGAGTTAAACAAGTCTGTAAAATACCATTTGATGTCCTCCAGTGGCCACATGAATTACAACAACATAAGAGATATAATTCTTTTGGCAGAGCATCCTATTTAGTTTCTTTATGGCATGTTATTTTTCCCGGGCCTGATGCAGTTGAGGACAGAACTGAGAACAAGGAAAAGCTAAAGTCTTCACGATACGTATCTGATTGGTTGCTTGAAGAACTCAAACACTGTACATGTGTTGTTACAATCCAGGGCATGGCACAGAGCTGAGTGTACCGCTAATGATCAGAGGATATTAAGGTTGTCTTCTTAATCACAAATGAGAATAATCCATGTAGCTATATTGAAAGCTAAAACATCAATGTGCGATTTAATTTGGGAAATCTTTCTCTTTGTAGATGAGGGACTATATAATTTAATGTGTGCTAACATAAGCCAGAACAAAGTTTCTGGAGGGCTAAGAATATATATATTTTTCTTTTTTCTAACTCACATGTTATTATAAGCAAAGGACCTAATTTTCTCTACTCTGATTCTACATCAAAAAAGTTTTTTTTTAAGTTATATATTTGGATTGCCTTCTATAATCAGTTTGTCTGGCTTTCTTCTTTCCCTCTCATTTCTAGTCCCTCTAGAGAAAAAATAAAGAACACTAAATACAGCCCTCAAGCCTTTATTTAGCTTATAGGTAGGTACTTATTGACTATACACTGTTTGTAAAGCATTGTTTTAGTAGTCGTACTTTTTTTAAGATTTTATTTATTTATTTGACAGATAGAGATCACAAGTAGGCAGAGAGGCAGGCAGAGAGAGAGAGAGAGAGGAGGAAGCAGGCTCCCTGCTGAGCAGAATGCCCAATGCAAGACTCAATCCCAGGACCCTGGAATCATGAACGGAGTCGAAGGCAGAGGCTTTAACCCACTGAGCCACCTAGGTACCCCAGTAGTTGTACTTTTAATCACAGCCCTGCACGTTTAGATCTTAGTATAAACTGGAACAATTCTTCCCAATTATTGAAGAAGTCATTTTTTTCTTCTTATAAAAGGAAGTGTGTTAGGAACAACTTGAGCCAAAGAAGAAATATATATATATATGTAAGGACCTATTTAGAAACTGTCCCTGCTCCCCTTCCCCTAGGGGATTTACTTGGAGACTAGTCCCAGAAACCAGCTTCAGGTAACAAAGCCCAGATACAAAGGTGGGTCAGGTGGAGACATCGATCAGTGGGGGGTGGGGGGATACATATTGTCTCCCTGGTTACCAAGGAGTAGGGGCCCTGCCCTTTGGGAGCCTTTTTGGCGCTAGTCTCAATCAAGGTGTAATAGGCTGGTTCAAATGTCTACTAGGGTAAATTGTAACTCAGTTGGTCACCTAGCATCATTGTGGAGTTTCCTGTGTGTGTTACAATCTCATTGGCCACCTGTGCGTGGCCAAGCCTGACCGCATGGCCTTTGCCCTTAAAAGCTAGTCTGTGAAACAGAGAAGTGTTGCCCTCTTGTAAGAGGTGCGTCCCGAATGTTCAGTTAGCTTTTTGATGCTTGGCGCGAAATAAAGCTTTGCTTGATCTTCGCTTTGTATCAGTTTCGCTCCTTTAATCATGGACCCATTATTAGGGCATAACTATATATATATATATATGTATATATATATATATATATATATATAATCAAAAGAATGATCACTGTCTTAAATTTTGAATTCAGGAAAAAATACTTATAAGAATACAATACAGGGACGCCTGGGTGGCTCAGTTGGTTAAGCAGGTGCCTTCAGCTCAGGTCATGATCCTGGCATCCTGGGATCGAGTCCCACATCGGGCTCCTTGCTCCGTAGGGAACCTGCTTCTCCCTCTGCCTCTGCCTGCCACTGTCTGCCTGTGCTTGCTCTCGCTCTCTCTCTCTGACAAATAAATAAATAAAATCGTTAAAAAAAAAAAGAATACAATACAAAGGATGTAACATCTTAACAGTAAGAAAAGGAGTTATGGAATGATTTGATTGAATTTTGTTAAAGAATTTCAGACTAGTATTTCTCATATATATGTCATATTTATCTCCTTTGAATACAAAGTAGAATCCAACCTTAGCAAAAAATTCAGTGTCTGTATGTCTGTCACTACTGCCTTAGAGAAGGTTTATTTTTCTAAAACATGGCTTCCTACTACTTACAACATAAAATCCAAATCTTTGCAAAATATCTAAGGCCAATTAATATCTATTTTACATCTATACACTTTCCCAGGCCATATACATAATTTTGTAAGCCCTATCTGTTATTTCCTGGTGATGGTCCAGATTTTGCTGCACTATTTCTTAACCAATATTCTCTCATTTAAGAGGAATGTTCCTTCTCTAACCTCACTCACCAAAATCTAGTAAATTCTTCAGCATTTGGATCAAATATGACCTGTACA
This sequence comes from Mustela nivalis, assembly GCF_964662115.1. Lineage (NCBI taxonomy): Eukaryota > Metazoa > Chordata > Mammalia > Carnivora > Mustelidae > Mustela > Mustela nivalis. The sequence continues at coordinate 678,242 of NW_028136259.1, read as the reverse complement.
ATTCCTTTTCATTTCTTCCTATTAGAAATAATCTTTTCTTTTCAAAATTCAATTGTACTTGTTAAAATATATATATTTTCTTAATTATACTAGTAACACCAGGTTTTGACTTACATAAAGAAGGCAAGACTGAGGCTTGCTGGGGGGAGGGGGTTTGGGAGAAGGGGGTGGGATTATGGACATTGCGGAGGGTATGTGCTTTGGTGAGTGCTGTGAAGTGTGTAAACCTGGTGATTCACAGACCTGTACCCCTGGGGATAAAAATATATGTTTATAAAAAAAAAAAAAAAAAAAGAAAGGACCAATACCCAACTTTTGTAGCAACACGGACGGGACTGGAAGAGATTATTATGCTGAGTGAAATAAGTCAAGCAGAGAGAGTCAATTATCATATGGTTTCACTTATTTGTGGAGCATAACAAATAGCATGGAGGACATGGGGAGTTAGAGAGGAGAAGGGAGTTGGGGGAAATTGGAAGGGGAGGTGAACCATGAGAGACTATGGACTCTGAAAAACAATCTGAGGGTTTTGAAGGGGTGGGGGGTGGGAGGTTGGGGTACTAGGTGGTGGGTATTATAAAGGGCACGAATTGCATGGAGCACTGGGTGTGGTGAAAAATAATGAATACTGTTATGCTGAAAATAAAAAATAAATTAAAAAAAAAAAGAAAAAAAAAAAAAAAAAAGAAGGCAAGACTAGATAGGATGGCAACGCTGACCATACCACCTAGTTAGGAACAGTCCATTTGGAGAATTCTCAAGTTAGTAGGGACCCTGGTTGCAGCTTCTCAGTATACAGTGCAATTATTAAAAAAAAAAAAAAAAAAAAAAAAAAGCTTTAGACTATTGCTGTTTGTTTGTTTGTTTGTTTGTTTTAGCTCAATGGCAATACATACATATTATTTGCCTCCGAATTCTTTAGTCACCTACCAGAATCCTTGAACATATGGATATTTTATACATGTGCATATATGGTTTTTTAGTTCAGGCATCACAAATGATTCCCATGACTCTTTCACGTTACGGAATCCTCAGAAAGTAGAAAGGTGAGCACTGTAGATACTCGGGTAACTCATGGAAAATGAAAAAAAAGACAACAACAAACCACAAACAGAATTTCCTTTGGTCCAATCACTGATAGAGCTGCAGGCTTTTAATTAAAAAAAAAGAAAGAAAGAAAGAAAAAAAAATCAGCCAGCAAACTCCTTAAATAATTGTGAAGTTCAGTTCTGAGCACTGTAGAAAAAGCACACTTTTATGTGGCTGAAAATCACTGAAACAAAAGAAAGGGAAAACCAACCAAACAAACCTAAACTTCATAATCATATAGATATCAATATTTTATTTTGATCTGCTAATTAAAAATCTAATCAACATTTGGTCTATTATATTTCTTATGTTAAATTAAAGCATTTCACCCTCTTAAATTGCAAATGTTGATTCTTACTCCCTTTGCTTTGCTTGAAAAGATTCTGAATAAAGAGTACAGTGGAATAAATATATATTATCTGCATGTTATTAAAGCTTATGTTTGAAGTACATGACTTCAGTCCAAAAAATTCCCTCTTGTGCCATTTGCAGAATTAGTGTAAGGCAGTAAGTAAAACAACAAGGACAGTTAGTTCTATGTTTACAAAGCGAGCACCTCATTTGGCAAAGAATAAAGATGAAACTCTGGGCAGGAACTGAAGACATAATGAGGTAACTGGAGAATTTCATGGTCTCAAGCATTTAAATAAATTAATTACATTAATGATCATGTAAATGGGTGATCATAAATGAATTCCTGATAATATTAAAACCCCCATAATGTACCTCAGAAAGACTATGCACGCAAGCCTGGGTAGCTCAGTTAGTTAAGCAGCTGCCTTCTGCTCAGGTCATGATTACTGGGTTCCAGAGATCAGCCTAGCCTTGGGCTCCTTGTTGGGTGGGGAGCCTGCTTCTGCTTCTCCCTCTTTGCCTCTTCCTCTCTCCTCCCACCTCCATTCATGTGCTATCTATCTGTCTTAAAAAAAATTGCATCATTATACTTGATAACTTTTATTGTATAGCCTTTAGAATCGGCCTCCAAACAAATTAGATTTTAATTCTTCTAAGGATTGGATTTTACTTCAAAATCATGCAAATTTCATGGAATAGAGGTTGATTGCCTCTATTCCTCAATCTGCAGAAAGAACTAAAAATCTGTTATTTAATTAATGAACCTTATCCTTATGATAGTCAGTTATCCTGCTCATCTAATTCTTGTTTTTAGTTCTGCTAAATATATTTTGTAACTGGCAATTTCAGTTTAATGACTAACATTACACTGTTACATCTGTGTATATGTGTGGTATATATATATACATACACACACACACTATATAAAAATATATATATCATGTATATATATAGCTTATTTAATATAACTCAGTAGGAATTAGAAATTTACTCTTCATTTTCTTCATTTTCTCTTTTCTTTCTCCTTTGTTAGTAAAAGCAATTTGAATAATAATGCTAGTCAATCAACTTGAATAATAATTGAGATATGATCTATATCCCATACCAACAGACTCTTTTTAGAGGAAATAACTCCAGATGACCCTACAAGTGATGATTCAAACTTTCAGACACTGATTGCACCATGAATAAATGAGTAATATATTCATCACCCAAAGATAGTTTATTAATGAATGTAGTTTTGAATATTTTAACAAAACCCCTTATTTATGCTTCTATAACTAGCTGATATGAATGTGTTTATTTTTTAGCCTTAATGTAATGAGATCTGTTTCACATTTCCAATGGTACTAATCAGACCTAAAGAGAGAAAGTAGTCATTTAGACACTGTGGGAGAAATCTTCTATGTATATATAACCATAAAATTGTTATTATGTCAAGATATTAAGAATGTCTGATTCTCTTGGGGCCCCGGGGGGCTCAGCTGGTTAAGCATCTGACTCTTGATCTCAGCTCAGGTCTTAATCTCAGGTTCATGAGTTCGAATCCCGCATTGGGCTGCACACTGCATGTGAAGACTACTTTAAAAAAAAAAAATCCAATGCTCTCAAAGAAGGTAGATAAAAGAATTGAGTTCCAAAGGAAAAGAGGATGGACAAGAGATTTTTAAGAATACCTGAAACTTCACAGTAACTACAATTCATATGAAAGGGCATTTTTCAACTCATTTATTTTTTTTTCCTATTTTGTGTTGGGCTTATCGTGAAAAAGAGTCTGAGCCAAGTTTCATTCAAATATAAAAAAGTAGAGTTTTAAAGGCTAGCAACAATAAAGGAAAACACAAAAAAAGATAGATAAGCTATTTATACTGTGCCTTAAAAGATCCTTATAAAATTCAAACTTTTAGGGGCACCTCGGTGGCTCAGTCATTAGATATCTGCCTTTGGCTTGGGTCATGATCTCAGGGTCCTGGGATCCAGCCCTGCATCTGGCTCCCTGCTCGGCAGGAAGCCTGCTTCTCTCTCTCCCTCCCTCTCCCCCTGTTTGTATTCCCTCTCTCTGTGTCTCTCCCTGTCAAATAAAATCTTAAAAAAAATCAAACTTTTAGATGGAATGTAATCTTAAACTTAATATCTGCACTGCTTCATTGCAAATTTATTCCTCTGCCTACTGCAGTCTCCACTGCCTCTACTACTACATTGAACCTGCCCCTTCTGGGGTTACCAACTGCTCCTTGTTGATAAATTTAAGAGCATTCTTCAGTATGTACATACCTGACTTTCATTTAGCTTCCCATATCCCTCAGCAGTAAACATCCCTTTGATTTTCAAAATATCCTGTTTTCTTGCTGGTATTTCCTTGTCCTTTCATATCAGTATACTGCATTTGTGAAGGACAGCATTTTTTTTTTCTGCTCTAGAAACTAAGCACATGATTTTTTCACAAAGGGCATGGAAGGGGAATACTAATACAGCACTATAAGTATGCTGCCTGGCTTGTTAGATAATTTAGGAGCTATATATGAAGCAAGCAGAAGTTCATACTTACTGCCAAATTACATTGTGTGTGTACCCATATCTGCAGAGAAACTGGCTGAAAAGTTCAAGTATGGTAGTCAGGTTTAACTCAGAGACAGCAGAAGAAAGAACTAACCACTGAAAAGTATGTTAGGTCATTCACAGTTGCAGGGTATGTCTGTGCTTGGGGCCAGGCAGGGGAAATTTTAAGTTTCCTATTTCAACGAAATAGCTTGAGAAACAAGCATACAGTGTGAGGTGGGTAGCCACATCAATGAAGTTATGCTCAGTAGATCCCAGTGTAGTTGGCAGTGTTCAATGTTTCAATGTTTACAATGTAATATGATAATGGCACAAATCCTCAATCAGAGGAAAGACCACTTTGAAGACTTATTCTCACTGTTTTATTTAAAAGGCTCCCGTCTGACTTGGAATGCGATGCTCATACATTGGGTCTGGCTAGGTCTCCAAGAGAGTTAACAGGCCTTTACATTTTCAAGGTATAGGTGACCTTTACACTTGGGAAAGAGAGGAGATTTTCTACAGGGAAAGAATGATTTTAACGTTTGAGCCCTTTCTTAGGGTTTGAGGGGCTAAAAAGCAAAATGACTGGATGCATGGTGGGGGTGAGCCCTAAGATTGTAAAGAGCTAACTTTGACCTCTGAATCTGCTCATCCAGATGATTATGAATATTAATACCGGGGTGGGGTAAAACTGAGGAATCTCAGAGGCTAATGACTGTGTGAATAACTGCTTTAAATGTAATCAAGTGAAAGAATTTATCAGAGTGCATAAAACAAGACCCAAATATATATGTTGTTTATGAGAAATCCACCCAAATATAAATACAGGTTGAGAGAAGGAGAGACATACACCATGCTAATCTAATCAGAAGAAAACAAAAATAACTATATTAATTTCAGATAAAGCCAAACTTCAGAACAAGGGAAACTATTAGGGCTAAAGACAGTTATGTTCTTGTGGTTCATCTGGGTTACACATCAACAGTCATAAATCATGTCATAAATGTATTCATTTGGTTACTGTGTTAGTCAGGGATTGCTCACATACTACTTATGATTCAGTTATTAAGAGTAACTGATACTAAGCTCAAGATTTTTATATGACGATTGTGGCCAGATCTCTTAAAATCAATAGGGAACAAGAGAAACCTGGCTCCCTTTTGAACATGCAGCATTTAAGAAATTCTAAGGAAGAAATTTTTTTTTTAAGATTTAATTTATTTATTTGAGAGGAGAGTGAGTGAGTGAGAGAGGAACAGGAGAACAAGAGATGGGGAGATGCAGAGGGAGAGGGAAAAGCAGACTCCCTGCTGAGCAGGGCTGATCTCAGGATCTCTGGGTCATGACCTGAGCAAAAGGTAGCCCCTTGACAAACTGACCCACTCAGGCACCCCTAAGGAAGACATTTTCTGACAGCAAAGAAGGTTAAATTGTTGTTAGAAGTTGTGAAATCTTCTCTTCTGCAGGTGTTTATAAATACAATTATTTTAGATGTAATCTCATCAGAAGACAGAATGATGAATGAGGTTACTTCTTAGATTTGCCTCTTCTGATAAATTTAATATTACAGTAGCAAGTTGCCATCCTGAAGAAAATAACTGAACATTGGAAATGAAGAATAATAGGAAGGAATGACATAGATGGAATGGAGGCTTACTCTGTACTTGAGACTATTAACATGATGAAAGGCCTGCATTTTAGTACCAGACAGATATTTGTGCCCATTTCATTAAGGTCAGAAACCCACCCATTCATTCAATGATGCGTTACACACCAAATATTAAGTGGCTATAATTAATACACTTTGATAGTTGTTAGGTGCTAACAATTTTTTAAAATGCTTTTTCATAGGAGAAAATTGGGAATTAAAAAAAAAACAGTAACTAGAGTTTCTGTTGTGTTTTTTTTTTTCCAAAAACCAATATTCCCAGTTCTAATTTATTCAAAGAACTTTGTCTTGGTCAGTTAAAGCATAAGACAAAGGAAAGACAAATCTATATTTTGGATGCTTTATTTACAAATTGATACTTTCTCAGTTTCAACTGATTCTGTATCATAGCTAAATAACACTTTTTTTTTTTTAAATCACGGAGTCATGTATCTTTCCTTTTTAAAATTTTTTAAAGATTTTATTCATTTATTTGCTAGAGAGAGAGCACAAGCAAAGGGATCAGCAGGGAGAGGCAGAGGGAGAAGCAGGCTCTCTGCAGAGCAAGGAGCCAAATGCAGGACTCAATCACAAGACCCTGGGATCACGACCCTAGCCGAAGGCACCCACTTACCCAACTGAGCCACACAGGCATCCTTCTGTTTTTTAGATTATTTTCTCCCCTGCTTAATATTTTTTTTCTCGTAGTCTCTCTCACTTTTTATAAAATGTAAGCCCTTTCCTCAAGACTGTCGTCAAGACCAAGCCTCCTACTCCTACCAGTTAAATAGGATTTCCACTGAAATCTTAGAAATTGAAGCAACTAGGTATGAACCACTTATCTCCCTGGTCATAACTCTCACGCATACATACTTATGATCTAAAACAGTTTCTATCCTATAGTTTCATGGGCTGAAACCTCTTTCCATTTAGTCAATAAGGAATTAAAATGTGTTTGCTCTGTGACAAGCCTTATGAGGAGCAGTGTTTGAGGAGCAGTGTTTGAAGCCATGCTATCATGATATACTCATTGTATTTTTTGTATTTTATTTATTAACATATAATGTATTGTTTGTTTCAAGGGTACAGGTCTGTGAATCATCAGTCTTACACAATTCACAATATTCACCATAGCACATACCCTCCCCAATGTCCATCACTGCCTTCTTCCCATAATCGTCTTCAGCATTATTTTTCTCAGTTTTAGTTAATTTATTCATATCAGCCTGTGAGTAAGACTATTTTCTTTGATCTAAAATTTAAAAAAAAGTGAATTTTAATTGTTATCCCTAAACTATAAGAATCTTTGTTTCCCTTATCAATTTTCATAAAGTCAAAATCATTGTCTACTCTATTCTTACTACTTTTCAAAGTAGTTTCCATTACAACACACACACAACACAGAAAGGCACTGCTTTTGAGGAATACCAATAATTATCTTATTGCCAAAATAGACAAGCATGATATTTAAGGTTTCCTACTGAACATCTAAACCACTTTTGTAACTGTAACAGGCATTGCCTTGTGAAATGTCTCTACCCCCATAAGACAGATATATTATTATACTCTCATAATTCTCTGTTCTAGCTAGCTCTCCCTTTCACTCTAAGATTACTGGGTTCTATTCCCCCTGTGTGTGCTTCACTGTATTTTTTTGAGATTACTGAGGACTTCAAAATCATAACCTCTCTTCTGAGCTTCACATTTTAGACACTTCCTTATGGCAGTGGAGGGGAAATGATTAATAATATGAAAAAGTTTACCTACAGAATATTTTTATTCTCCCTTTAAAACCCCTAATTCATTTCTATATTTAAGACCCTTATTATCTGTATCTTGAGATATGTAATTTTATACTTGTTCACCTTGCTTTTAATATTGTCCCCTTTCAATTTATTCTTTACCTGGCTTTATCTAACTAGATAATTCCATTTGAAAGCAATTTGGCCCATTCTAAATTTTTATGAAATATTTCAATGATTCAGCTTTGCTTTTCAAAAAACGTATATATATATATATGATCTTTATGACAGAATTCAAGGACTTCCAAAGTCTAGTCTCTATGTATTTCTTTATACTCATATCCTGAAATAGATTTAAATATATTATGCCAAACCATGGTTTTTCATGTAAGTACTCTTTTGGCTGTATTGTTTTTTTCTACTTTATCTGGTGACCTTTGCTTATATTTTAAGACTCAATTCAGGCATTGTATCCTATAAGAAATTTCTCTAAATTTCTTGTTTTAGTGGTGGAGGCTGCCTTTGAGTTCTCCTTGGCAAGGATTTATATCTATATCTTCTAATTTATGCCATTTAGAAATAATCTGTCTTGGTTTGTTCCTTCACTAGTGGGAGATAATTTCTTTAAAGTCTAAACTTTCCTTGCCTGGCATCGTACAGGGCACAGTGCAGGGTAATATTAAATTACAAACTGTGACAGTGGCTTCCAGGAAGATGGAATAGATGTATCTTCCTTATTCATCTTACTATGTACAAGTAAAAGATAAGAACACCATATATGAAACAACTATAAAAAGACTCTGAAAGGTGGAGGGAAGGCTGATGGGATAATGATACAAGGATTGCTACAGTGGTGAGCATCTTTTTTGGGGGTGCTTACTTTACCTTATATATCTCAGACTTGGGGTGGAGTAAACTGGCAACCCCAAAACACCAATCAAAAGTATCCTAAACAGATAAAAAATAAAAGCACCCTAAAAAACCTTTTGTGTTCTCTAAATCCGTTTCATCTAGTCAAAGGACCAGGAAAGGAGATTAACAAAACAGAAACCTTTTAGACAATAACTGCTCTATTCCAGCCAGACACCACAGAAAAACTGCCCTCCCCCTAATTTTGTCAGCAAAAACCAAGTAGAGATCCTAGTTATCCACCCTTGCCATGAGGTGACCCAATTCCCCACTCTACACACAGAGATATCAGAGAGGAAGCCCGGGCAGGGGACTTTTACCCTACTGAGCAGTAATATCCCCTTCCCAACCTCAAGTAGTACAAGTAGACACCATAAGAGACTGGGCTTTCATTCCCACCAATTCCTATCAATAATCCCAGGAACATCTTTTGTAGTTATAAAGAAATAAAATACAAATATAATATGAAATCACTATATACCTATTAGAACAGCTAAAAAATTTTGTTACTGCGACAGTATCAATTGCTGGAAATAATTTGGCAATGTATTAAGAAAACAAACACAGCCAAATAAATATTTACTCTATGACCCAGAGGTTGTACTTCTGGACATTATTCCAGAGAAATAAACACTTTTATCTACACATAAACATGTATATGAATGTTCATAGCAGCAAATAACCAAAACCTGGAAAACTAAAATATCCCTTCATAGGTGAATGGTTGAACAAACAATAATATCTCCATATCATGAAATACTACTCAGTAATAAAAGGGAATAAACGACTGATAAACACCATTTGGATAGGTCTCCAGCGCATTATGCTGAGAAAAACAAAAACAACAAAACCGAAACTACTGTGTACTTTGTTTCAAGACGCATAGCATTTTTTGAAATGAGAAAATTCTAGAAATGGAAAACAGCTTAGCGATTGCCATGGGTTAAGGACTGGGGCGGGAGGGCAGTGCAGGAACTAGAAAGTGTAGCAGGAAGGAGATCTGTACCGTGTCCACACGGCTCTGGATCCTGACTTGAACTGGTGGTTACACACATTTACTCCAGTCAAATGGCACAGAACCACACACTTTGTTCCAACGCCAACTTCCTGCTTCAGATGTCGTACTATAATTCTGTAAGACGCGATCTTAGAGGAAAGCGCGAAGGGTACGTGGGTCCCCTTGGTATGACCTTCCTAACATCTTGGGACTCTGTGACGTGCAGGCACCTGGACAGCGGGCCTGTCGGGCTGTACGGCGGCGACTCACATTCAGCTTTTCAGAGACAACTATCTGGAATAAACACCTTGCCAGCCACTGGACGGCCCCACCTCTGAAGTTCCTTTTGTTCAGGGATCTCTGGTTCGACGGCTTGTTTTTCCCTCCCCTTCCGCTTCCGGAGCATGAATTCCCGCGCTTCGACTTTCCCGCCCCTGTTTGAAGGTCACCAATAAACTGCAAGCCCGGGAAACGGACACCGCAGGCGCCCATCCCCCACCCCCACAGAAGCGGAACCGAGACACGCGCTCTTCGGCCCTACCTGCGACCTCGCGGAGTGCCGAGAATCCTTCCGAACCTGTGAGTAATAAACCTTGTTTTTTCTGAAAGTGTCCTGACCCTTGCCGCTGAGCTGGGTCTTGCAGTCATAATAAGAAACACAATAGCGTGGGGCGTCTGGGTGGATCAGTCGGTGAAGGGTTTGCCTTCGGCTGAGGTCGTGATCTCAGCATCCTGGGATTGAGCCCCTCCTCAAGGTCCCTGCTCAGCTGAGAGCCGGCTTCTCCCATCTCTCTGGCTGCCCACTCTTTGTTAAATAAACAAAATATTAAAAAAAAAATAGAAAAAAGAAAGAAAGAAAGAAAGTAAAAAGAAACACAAGAGTGGTCTGGCCACAGGCCTGACTCCCAGACGGGAAATGCTTGTGTGGGCTTTACCTCAGCCCCTGTGAGTGCCCTCAGGCATTCCTTGAGGATTATTGATTATTCAGAGGCAGGGAGTGGCACAAAATTCTAGGACTATTTCATTATAAAAATCTAAAACATACAAATTAAAAACAATATTTTCAGACAGAAAAACAAATCTTGTTTAATAAATACTGTTTGATCTCACATGTATGTGGAATCTGAAGAAAACTCAGAAACAGAAGATTGGTGGGTGGTGTTTGGGGTGAAGTGGGGGGAGGGGAAGGGATGGAAAAAAAGAAGTGAAGGTGGCCCAAGGGTACAAATTTAATCACTATGAGTAAGTTTCCAGGCTCTAATATACAGGGTGCTGGCCATAGTTAACACTGAATTGTATACTTGACAGTTGTTGAGTTAATCTAAAAAGTTCTCATCGTATGGTGATATTGGTAACATAAGTATTAAATATATATGTATGATATATAAGATATATGTATGATATATAAGATATATATATAAGATATAAGTTGATAATGTTTATGCTGATGATACTTCAGTGGCATTGCTGAAAAAAATCTTGGTGAATCCTGTGAAGGTAGGTTGTGGGTGAATGAAGTCATTAATGAAGTGAGTAATGTAAACAGAAATGCCTCAAAGCCGTTTTCATGTAGATCTTCCTTGTTTGAAGATATGCAGATCCTTAAGCTGAATTTGGTTGAAATGTGATTATTTATACATATATGGGGAGACTCACCAATAAGATGGGAAGATCAAAGGCAAAGCTATACATTGAGGCGTCCCACAGAAGCTGCATTACAGAGAGGGAACATCTTGGAGGTGTGTGTATAAGGTCACAACACTGAGCTGTCTACTTATTGCCTGCGGCTGTTGAAAGTAGTCCTTCATGAAGGAGTAGGCCATCTGGGCAGATGCCTGCACCAGTCTACCAGAATGCTAAGTCATCACTGGAATATGTTTAAAATGCTAAGCCAGTTAATAGAGTTTCTTATAGGCACATATTAACATAACTGGCAGAAAGTAAGCTCTTTCTGCTGTAATTGAAGTAGCAATTTAAAACTTGGTAATATATCTCAAAGAATTTTAGGGATCAGTATCTTCATGTTGCATGTTATAATTAAAGGGCCACATTACAGACTCAGAAATAAGCTTGATTGTAGTATGATCTTGGCATAATAAGATTTCAGCCAACTGAAATTCTAGAATGTAAAATGCATGGCATAATATTACTTGTGGTGAATGGGTGACTTATTTTATAAAATCTAAATTTTATACAAATTAATATTCCTCTAAAAATATTGCCAAGTTGAGAAAGCTAAATTCGAAAACAAGAAGGAACAACCCGAGTACAAAATATTTTGTGAAATTGGAAATCTGAAAAATATGTTTAAACATCTTTAATCCCAATATAAACCAGAGTCCAAATATTTATGCCTCTGAATCTTTTCATTTTTGCAAACAAAAAGAAGTTGAATACTAATTGAATATACTACATTTTTACTTGTTTTTCTCACAGGGCATCAAATAGCAAAGAATGTAATTCATAAATAACAACACTCTAAAATTTTTCAAGGGGTACTCTTTTTTTTTTTTTAAGATTTTATTTATTTATTTGACAGATAGAGATCAAAAGTAGGCAGAGAGGCAGGCAGAGAGAGAGAGAGGGAAGCAGGCTCCCCGCTGAGCAGAGAGCCCGTTGCAGGACTCTATCTCAGGACCCTGAGATCATGACCTGAGCCGAAGGCAGCAGCTTAATCCCCTGAGCAATCCCCTGAGCTACCCAGGTGCCTCTCAAGGGGTACTCTTAATGATTAATAAATGTTAAAGAAATTCATTTTTATTCTTTCATACTTTTACCAAATTCTCATTGTTTACACATATGTATACTAATATGTACACACATCGATTTCAATTTTTTTCATACAAATATAATCATACTTTATAAACAAATCTACAACTTTATTAACAATGCATCAACAAAAACTTAATATATAATGGATCTGCCTACAGTTAATTGATAGAAATTTAATTCTATCTTCTCTTATACTTACTTTTGTCATGAGTATATTCACAAATTTTGTATTGAGTATGAGACTATGGGTATAAACACACACATGCCCATACATGTGTAATAATCCTATTACTAGATCTTGGGAAGCTATAGTACTTTCTAGACAGAAAATCCTTTTTTCTCTTTTTCTGCTAACGACATCCTCACCAATTATTTTGACACAAGTATTTCCTATCAGAATATCAGGCAGAACATTTTTTACATCACGTGTGTTAGTTAAACAAGTGATGGGGTAAAGAGGTACAACATCTTAAATACTTTAACCTATTTGACTCTTTGAAGCACCCTTGTATTTTGTCGTTATGTTGTCATAAAGCCGCTTTTCTGAGCAATCTCTATTTTTAAGTGTAATTAAAGTGAAAGATAACAGTGGACTCCCCAAAGTTTCAAAATTAGTGAAAAATAATGTAATATTGGTGCTTAATATTCTTGAAATTGAATAAACACACAGAAGAGAAAATACTGACTGCAGTTAGTTGAATAAATCCAACAAACCCCAGCATTAAGTGTGGGATTAGATTTCGGGGATGGGGGCAGATAACACGGTGCACATATCCTATCCATTGGTAAAAGGAAAGAGGAGAATTAGGACATTAAAATCCCAGGTTTCCTGGAGGTTTTTTAAATTTGTTTTTTGTTTTTGTTTTTTTTTTAGAAATGAAGGAAGGTATAAATCAACTTGCAGAGAAAATAACTGGCATTTTGTTTCTCTACAAATTAGAGACATAAATACATAAATGTGAGAAACAGAGAGAAGATAACATTAGTAACAGAACGGAAATGTGGAGTTGGATACGGCCCAGGGTATAGGATATAGGGTAGAAGATATAGGATAGGAAGGACATATTACTTTATAACTTGAATCTCAAGCTTCTTAGGAAGAAAGTATGATTCCTCAGTCTACCCACTCCAATATACCAAAACAAAACAAAAGACTGTCTTTATCTGCTAACATGTAAGTCTGTGAAGTCAGTCTGTGTGTGTGTGTGTACTTAGGAACCACAGTGCTTAGAACATGTTATTGTCTAATGGTATCCAAATAAATTTCTTTAAATCAACAAAGTGTTTTTTTTTCTTTTAGTTTATTTAATTTACTGTGTTTTAGTTGTTCACTTCTCTTAAAGCTGACCCCCGGTAGATTTGATTGTATCTTTCTGTTCTGTAAAGTATCTTAAGTACATCTTTCATAAGTCTTTGTTTTGCTGCACAGAATCAATACTGTATTTCCTAGGTTCCCTCAGCACTGTATCTGACCATGTACTAAATTATCACTAGTAAGATGGAAGGGCAACCCAAGAAATTCTCTCTCAATAATTTGAAATCACTGGCCCAGAGCCAGTAGCCTCTATAATTCATTTATGTGACATAGAAACTCTGTCTTGAGACATTTTTAAATTTCATTTTCTGAGATTTTCAAATGAATCTTACAAACCTAATCCTAAGAAATGTACCATCCCTTCTCTAGATTCTGTATCTTAGTCTGCAAGATAAATGCTGCCCAAGTATGAACAACAGACATATGAAGCTGAAGTTCCAAAAAGTTAAAATATTATGTCATGTTTATTTTTTGTAATATACCAGGTCTTTTAAATATCAGCATGTTTACCATTTATATTAATGGGTAAATATTTTGTTCCCATTCCTACTCAATGCATGTGAATAAGAGTGCAAGCATATTGTTTAGAAACTGCCAAGGGATAGTTTCACCATGTGCTTATATGTTTTTGTTTGACATGTACATTTTTATTTTAAAGTAAGGAGGTATTTGGCAGCAAATTATCCCCATGATATCACTTTAAAGTAAGTGCATTTTGAGCAAGAGGGATGTGAAACATTCCAGGATGTATTTCTTCTGCTCAGAGTAGATGTACAGTACATAAATATTCACACAAAGGCACTGTAGGGCAATGAAAACCCTGAATCAGTCCCTAAGAATCCATCCCTCTCCCCTTCCCCTACTTAGTACTTCTATATCAAGAAAACAGAAATGAAATCTACATTAGAGACAAATCAGCAACAATCGCAGGAGTTTAGATTTCATGGACTATCAAGACTGACAAAGATAAAAACAGATCCTTGATGCAGATCAAAGGCCAGACCTTCTATTACCAATTAACTGAAAGCTATCTATAATCTTTGTTGGTCCTTGTTACATCCTGTATTTGGTATACTGTGAATCTCGTATACCAGAAGATGAGAGTTGGGGTCATGAGAAAAATGAAGTACATTTTGTGTATTGACCATATTTAAGACTCCTGTGTTCCACTTATACAACTGTTGATTTATAGGAAAATACTGCCGTGACATGGACCTGAAAGGTCTAGATTAAACAGCATGGAATTTTCCTTACCTAGATTTATAAACGTCTAGTCAGCAATTGGGATTTTGTTTTCACTTGCAAGGCAATATTTTTTTTTAATTTTTTATTTAATTTTTTTATTTTTTATAAACATATATTTTTATCCCCAGGGGTACAGGTCTGTGAATCACCAGGTTTACACACTTCACAGCACTCACCAAAGCACATACCCTCCCCAATGTCCATAATCTCACCCCCTTCTCCCAACCCCCCTCCCCCCAGCAACCCTCAGTTTGTTTTGTGAAATTAAGAGTCACTTATGGTTTGTCTCCCTCCCAATTCCATCTTGTTTCATTGATTCTTCTTCTACCCACTTAAGCCCCCATGTTGCATCACCACTTCCTCATATCAGGGAGATCATATGATAGTTGTCTTTCTCTGCTTGACTTATCTCACTAAGCATGATATGCTCTAGTTCCATCCATATTGTTGCAAATGGAAAGATTTCATTTCTTTTGATCTTTTACTTTGCAAATTCTTTATGACTGACAGCCACATTAAAAACAAACAAAAAAACTGCTTGGTCTTCGAAGATTCCCAAATGTTGGCACTGGGGAAATTAGGGTAGGTAAAGATGTGGTGCCCACTGATGTAGTTTAGAGATAGCCACAATCAAATATCACAAAATTACTAATATATTTTTATGTCATAATTATTGTAACCCATAGTTGTTAATGTGCAGAAAAAAAAAATCTTAATATGTTATGGACCAAGTAATGTAGAATACTTTGGCAGCATTTAGTTTGTACCAAAGTACCTTAAGGCAGGTTGTTCTGAATCAATTACCAAAACATTTTCCATGGAATTCAGCCTCTCTATATGTCATGAACTTCTTATAAAGTATGTTACTTTATAATTATTTCATTATTGAATCATAACTTAAGACTGGTGATAAAAATGGGGTAAAAATTTAATCATATTATTCTGGGTCACAAATGTCGATATTGGAATTATCTCCATCTATTAGTAAGAAAGATAAGTTGTAGATAATAAACACAATGTTAACTTTTTACTACAGTGAGAATGAACTTCCTACTTCTATAAGAGATTCTGAAAAGACTAGTCATATGTTTAAATAGATAACAGATGTTAATAAGAATTGTTGTGGTGATCGTCATTTTGCAATATTTACAAATATCAGATCATTATGTAATATACCTGAAACTAATATAATGTTGTAAATGAAATATACTTCAATGAAATAAAAGAGAAAAAGACATTTTAATTAGGTTTTCTAAGATTTCTGCATATTTAAAATTTTTATCTTAATGTTACCGTAGGTAAATGGAATTCCTAAGAAATTAGTTCATGTAGACACTAGGGTCTGATTAAATATCAAGGCAGTTTCAGTAGCTTGTAATAGGTGTATTCTGTGTGTATGTCCACTGTCTATGTGTATTTCTCATAATACTGCCTAGTTGTTTTTTGAAAAGTGTACTGTTGGATCACTTGGAAGCCTCGGAGAAAATAGTGAGATGAATACAAATCTACTGGCTTTACTAGAAGTATAAAATTGCATACCTTATTTTAGCTTCCTTTTTGTCTTTTGAAGGTTATAGTTAACCATTGTTTATTTTGTTAAATTCTATTATGTAACATAAATAAATGAATGTAATTTTAAAAGCTGACCATATAATTAATGTAAGACACACAAATCTAACAGAAGAGGGTAAACAGGATACTCTGAGCTAAATTTCTATTAATATATCAGGTGGTATGTGCTTTGGGCCCTGTTTTTATGCACATCTTCTGAAAATGGACATCTGAATAAATTAGTTTTACTCTAAGCTTCCACCACAGCAATCAAAATTACAATTGTAGGTATTCTGTGGGAATTATGAAAAATTATGGCAGCAGCATATGCAGTCTATCTCCAAATTACTACCCAACCCCCCGAAAGCGTTGATAGGTTGAACTTTTATGACTGGGACATATAAATAATGCTATTCATGGTGGTTTGGTTTCAGGCCAGTCTTCAAATCCAGTTAACCCAAAATGCAATTTAAAAATTGATTCTAATCTCCATATGTAATTACATTTTTATGGGAAAATAAATCAATATGTCTTTCTCACTGAAGCACTAATGTCATATTGGTTACTATTGTACTTCTTTAGACTTTTAACTTTTGAAAAGGCTTTATAAACACTTTACTGGCATAGTAGATTATTTTCGCAGCAAATATTGCTTAGCCTCCAACACCGCCCCCTCCATGGGAAGATTATACTTCCTTATCTCTTGACTTTGAGCTTGGCCATGTGACTTGCTTTGGTCAGTGGATGCATTTCACACAGAGCCTTTAAATGTGCTTGGCCTATTGCCCTTGCTGTCCTGGGTGTTTGCCATTATCATAGGGACACCATACCTTGAGAAGCCCCTGCCCCAGGGAAAAAAAAAAATTGGAGCAGTTTCCACAGGCAAACCTTAGATGTTGGAATGAAAAATGCATTAGTCATTTCCCACTGGCATTTTGTGGTAGTTTGTATGTGTTAACTGTTGTTTCAGTAATTCTTCATAACAACCACCTACAAGTCTGTGGAGGGTGTTTCAAAAGAAGACTCAAAGTTAAGAAAAAAATGCTACAAGATTTGTATCAAAGTAAGCTAAGATCATAAAATCTTGCTTATGAAGGAGGTGACACTCTAAATTTTATCACTTAAATCAGTTTTTTTGTTTTTTGTTTATTGTTTTGTTTTTGTTTTTAAATACAATACAGAGGTCCTGTGTGGCTCAGTTGGTTGAGAATCCCAACTCTTGGTTTCAGCTCATGTCGTCATCCCAAGGTCATGATCTCAGGGTGGTGAGGTGGAGCCCTGTGTCAGGCTCCATGATCTGTGGGGAGTCTGCTTGAGATTCTTTCCCTCTCCCTCTGCCCCTTCCCTCTCTAAAATAAATAAATATTTAAAAAACAATAAAAAACCCAAAACAGTAATTTCTTTAAAAAGTGAGGCAAGAATGCATTTTTGGAAAATACCTTTTAATCACACTCCATTGTTATAACTGGTTCTACTTCAAATAACCCAGGAAAGAATAATGGTACAAAATTAATGATGGACTTTTAAAAACATGGACCAATGGTAATAAAATCAATAAAGGTTGTAACATTAGCAACATAAAATTGGAAAAATTAAAAAAAGAGGCTCTGAAAACTTTCAAAATATTAAAAATCGTATTTGATAAGAGATAAGATAATTTTTGGTAATATGAAGTCTGGACAGGTGTCAGGCATAAGAGGAATGAGGGAAATATTCTAAAATTACAGGGGGGTATATATTATTAGTATTTGGAAAACAGTATAACTTAGTTTTATGCAGGGAGATCCTGAGAAAGATCTATAGGCCAATGAGTAAGCTTAAGAATGTTTCACCGTGGATTGGTGACTCAGTTGTTAAATATCTGCCTTCAGCTCGAAGTCCTGATTCCAGGGTCTTGGGATGGAGTCCCAAGTTAGGCTCCCTGCTCTGTGGGAGCCTGCTTCTCCCTCTCCCACTGACCCTGCTTCTGTTCTCTCTCTCACTGTCTGTCTCTCTCTGTCAAATAAATAAAATCTAAAACAACAACAACAAAAAAAACAAAAAAAACAAAACCCTTCCACTTTCCCCATAGGTAAATATCCTTAGTCACAAATAAGATTTTTTAATAAGGATAAGAACAGAGAGAAGGTATATTGGGGTATTCTTGATAGCATGTAAGGAATGTCGAGAGTAACAAGGTGCTAGGTTGTTGGCCTGCTTATTTCTGTCCTGATATTTCTGTGAAAATGGTACTTCTCCAAACCACACACTGATAACAGAGATAAAATTGCACTTGGTTTTCATGAGCAAGTTACCCATTTCTTTAATTGCTAATAATCACCAACATTCAGTATGTTTAAAGGTGCACTGATAGAGTAAGCATGCTTATTTTAAGGTTTATGTGGATATTTATTCAGATGTTAAACAACTGAAAGCCAAAGAGCATAAAACAGAACATCCCTAAGGAAATTGTGGGAAAAGGTGACTGCCTATAGTTAGGCAAATAACCCCAGGTAACTTGCCTAAATCTTTGTTTTTGCCTAGAGATGATATTACATGGATTCTTATTTATCAGTCAGTATTTTCTCAGGAGGAGCCATACTAAAAAACAAATTTCATCTTTTGTTGCTTTTTTACCATTAACTAAAATCTGGTTCAAAATTCAAGCATTTTGGGTGCCTGGGTGGCTCAGTGGGTTAAGCCGCTGCCTTCAGCTCAGGTCATGATCTCGGGGTCCTGGGATCGAGTCCCACATCGGTTTCTCTGCTCAGCAGGGAGCCTGCTTCCTCCTCTCTCTCTGCCTGCTTCTCTGCCTACTTGTGATCTCTCTTTGTCAAATAAATTAATAAAATCTTTAAAAAAAATTCAAGCATTTTTTTCAAATAAAAATTCACACCTCAGGCATTATTTAGCTTTTCCTTAAATTTTTATTTCTAGGTAGGGTTTAGGGAAATAAGAAAAAATCTTAACTTGCATAGATGAATGCACAAAAAGTTGTAGAGTGTGGTTTTACAAGTCCACAATTTAGATTCTACATACAAGTGAGATCATAGAGTATTTTTTTTTCTGACTTAATTCACTTATCGTTAACACCCTCAAGTTTCATCCACGTTTTTGCAAATGGCAAGGTTTCATTCTATTTTTTATTAATGAATAATATTCTATTTGTGTGTGTGTGTGTGTGTGTGTGTGTGTGTGTGTGTATCACATTGTCTTTACCTCTTCAACTGTCAGTGGACACTTAAGATTGCTTCTATATCTCAGCTATTATAAATAATACCACAATGAACATTAGGTTGCAGATATCTTTTTGAGTTAGTTTTTTCGTTTTCTTGAGGTACATATCCAGAAATGGAATTGCTCAATCACATGGTAGCTCTATTTTTATTTTTTTGAGGAATCTCCATACTGTTCCAATATATAATAATGGCTGTGCCAGTTTACATTCCTACCAACAGTGCATAAAGGGTTCCCTTTTCTCCATATTTTCTTCAGAATTTGTTATCTCTTGACTTTTTGGTAATAGCCATTGTAACAGGTATGAGATAATATCCCATTTTGGTTTTGATTTGCATTTTTCTGATGATTCATTTTTCTGATGATTTCATGTACCGGTTAGCCATCCATATCTTTGGATAAATGTTCACTCAAATCCTCTGTTTATTTTTTAATTAAATTTAAACAAATTTTTAAATTTGCTATTGTGTTGTATGTGTTCTTACATATTTTGGCTATCAACCCGTTATTAGACATGATATTTGTAAATATTTTCTCTGCTTCTGTAGGTTGTCTTTTCATTTTGCAGATGATTTAAAAAAATTAAAAAAATTTTTTTTTTTTTGCTCTGCAGAATTTTTAGTTCAATGTAGTTCCATTTGTTAATTTTTGCTTTTGTTAGGTGTCAAGAAGAATGTCAAGAAGATTTTGCCCATGCTTTCTTTTAGTATTTCTATGGTTTCAGGTCTTATATTCAAGTCCTTAATCCATTTTGACTAAGTTTTTTTGTGTGGTATAAGATAGTGGTCAAGTTTCATTCTTAAGCATGTGACTGGTTTAACCAAAACCATTTATAAGAGACTGACTATAGCTTTGTAATATAGGTTGTTTTTTTGTTTTGTTTTGTTTTGTTTTTTGTAATATAGTTTTAAATCAGGTAGTATGACGCTCTCTGGGTGGTGAGAGTGAGCGTGTTTGTCTTGTTCCTTTTCTTAGAGGAAATGCTTTTAGCTTTTCACTAAAAGGAAGATGAGGAAGATGTTAGCTGTTGGCTGTACTATAGTTTTTCATTTTCGGTGCAAATGTGCAAAGTGGATACTATTTCTTCCTGTTCTACAGGTAATGGAACTGATGCTCATTATGACTAAAAACTTTGAAAAGTTTATTACTTATTTTTTGTAGTTCTGTAAAATGTGCTGCTCAAATAGCAGCATAAGGTAAGGTTATCTGCCTCAAAGGTTATTTCTTCTCTTTCTTTTTAATGGTCATGTTACCATTTCTATTAGCTATTACTGATTCTAGGTGCCTTTTTATTTTAAAGATTTATTTATTTATTTATTTGACAGACAGAGATCACAAGCAGGCAGAGAGAGAGGGAAGAGGCTCCCTGCCAAGCAGAGAGCCTGATATGGGGCCGATCCCAGACCCTGGGATCATGACCTGAGCTGAAGGCAGAGGCTTTAACCTCTGAGCCACCCAAGCGCCCCTCTAGGTGCTTTTTATTTGAGTTTTTAAACATTTGCTGAATCATAAGGTGACATTTGTATCTTTTTAAACTTTAATGAGGTATAACTGACATATGACATTCTTAATTTACAGTGTCAACAGTTTGATTTGATATATATATATACATATAAATTTTTCAGTAATGAAGATTAAAGTGAGGATTATAAAGATACTGTATGGTCACACATTCTAAAAAATCTTAAGTTTTTTTTTTTTCTAAATTAAGGGATGATTTAATTTCTCTCTTGGGAATATCGATAGGTTCTCTTCTCTTGGGAATATCGATAGGTTCCCAAGTTAGACTGTAGAATCACTTGAAAAATATCAATTAGGCAATTAAATAATACCTAGACACATTTCAGAAATAAGCACTGGAGCGGATAGAATGCTATATATACCATTTATTTTGAAAAATATGAATCTAAGCCTCTAACTTAAGACTTTCAGAGCATGGTAAAGGAAATTATATAAAACAGGGGCGCCTGGGTAGCTCAGGTGTTAGGAGACTGCCTGCAGCTCAGGACATGATCCCGGGGTCCTGGGGTCGAGCCCCAAATCATGTTGCCTGCTGGGCGGGAGGCCTGCTTCTCCTTCTCCTACTTCCCTGCTTGTGTTCCCTCTCTTACTATGTCAAATAAATAAATAAAAATCTTAAAAAAAAGGAAATTATATAAAACAGTGACTTTCAAACATTAAAATGCATCAGTATTACCATTGAAAATACTGATTTCTGGGCTCAACTCTCAGAGCTTCTGATTCAGAGGGTCTGGTGTAGGGCTGAATTTTTGCTTTTCTAATAAGTACCCAGTTAATACTGATGCTGCTGGTCTGTGGACCACACATTGTGAATGGCTGTAATACAGGAAACACTGGGGGTGGGGTGCGAGAGAGATAGGGGAAGCACTGGGTTCTGACTTCAGGTAGGAGGCAGGGGAAGCCAGTATTTGGCAACTGAGGAGGCCACAGGGGCAGAGGAGTTGAGATTCCAAGATTAATTTTTGACCCAGAGTTTTTATTTCTGAAATGTTTAAAAGAATGAATGAGTGAACTAATAACATTGCCACTCATAAAAATATATTATTTGAGATACAGTGAAGGAACCATAATGTACTTGACTACAAAATGTGTAACAAAATACTTCCTGGCAAATATTAGATTTAATCAATTTACAACACATTTCAAAGAATTACATAATCATTCACATCTGTCTTTATATTTGGAATGCTCTAAAGAACCCTATCAAAATTTAATTTGAATTCAGTGTTTGAGCAAATCTGGTTTAAATAATTTTTCTGTGGATAAGGGACAGTTTCCTTTCCACTTTTGTATGTGTCATTATTTAAAAACCCTACCTCTGTCCCTGAAAACGTAGAATGGAAAGTGCATGAAATTGGAGTATAAATGCATGACCTCTATTTTCTCGCAGGGATTTTTTTTGTAGGTTAACAAGATTTTCACTTATTGCATGTTTGATATCTTTTGATGAGAGAAGCTATATAAATATCAAATATTATTCTAGGCAAAGGGTTCATCAGTGCTCTATTTTCCATTAATTTTGCCAAAACCAAATTGGCACTGAATGGAATTCTACAGCATGTTTGGCAACTACTTGTTTTCTGTCAAAATCATGTCAATATACAGATGGATTCCATTTTCACAGGAACTTAAATAAAGTGATATTCAAGATTAAAATTTGGGATGAAATAACTATTAATGTGTGAAATGCCTTAAGGAATTTATGCAGTAATGCAGAATGTGATGAAATGCAATAAAAGCTAACTACATTATGAAACTACTCAGAAAAATAGATGGAGTTGGATATGTTATGATGATGACCATAGGCAGTCTCCTGTAATCACACGATACCAATAGCAAAGGAAATATTTTTTTTAAAGATTTTATTTATTTTATTTGACAGAGAGAGAGATCACAAGTAGGCAGAGAGGCAGGCAGAGACAGAGGGGGAAGCAGGCTCCCTGCTGAGCAGAGAGCCTGATGCGGAGCTTGATCCCAGGACACTGAGATCATGACCGGAGCCGAAGGCAGCGGCTTAATCCACTGAGCCACCCAGGCGCCCCCAAAGGAAATATTTTTAAATTTAAAATTACACAGTTAGTAAATCTGGCCAGAAATAGCTCCTAATGTTAATATAAAGAAATTACCTCTCTCTTGGGAAAAGTGCTGTTTGTCACTGTCTGAACACATCATAAAACTCTAATGCTACGTTGTGAAAAATTGTGTGTGTGTGAGTGAATGTGCACAAGGGTGAAACTATTGTGAGTCATGAAAGCGATCCTGTGAAAGTAGACAATCTAGGCCAAATAGCACATAAACAGCTTGATATTTCACAGGGATGAGTGTTAGTTACTCTTTTATGCTTTAGAATTACCTGAGAGTGATGACTTAATCCTATCTAAGGAGAGGAGCTTAACTAGGGAGTCTTTAGAAAGAGACACAAACTGTCCTTACTTCAGTCTTTATGACTTTATTGATAGCAACCATGTAGAAGGCACAGTCTTAAGCTGGAGAGTTATAGAGACAAAGAAACAATAAATATGTTCCCATGGAACTTAGTGGAACTTAGTTTGTGTTCTGTTAGGGAAGGCACATAATTTGAAAATGCATATATAACATGTGAAATACATGTTAAATATATAATATAAATATAGAATGTATTGACAGGGTCATTGATTTATAGAAAAGTTGGAGTTGTTCAGGTAATAGAGCTTGAGATGATGCCATTTTAAGAGAAATATCAAAGCAAGTGTCTCAGAGGGAGTGATATTTGAGCAGAGATCTGAAAACAGGTGATAACCTATGGGAAGAGACTTTCAATTTGAGAAAATAAGGGTACATGAGGGTAAACATACTTGTTATTTTTAAGGAACATCAGTAAAGCTAGAGAAGTACATGGAGGGAAACTATGGCCTGGGACACATCATGAAGACATGGAGCAGATCATGTTGGCCATATAAAATTTTATATTTTAATCTAAATTGAATATAAATCCATAAGAACATTTTGAGGAGGAAAGTGACATGATCTGACTCATTTGTAAGTAAGGAATAAATTCTATCTTAATGTGGAAGTTTGCAGATTTAAGTAACGTTGTAATATAGGTCCATGCTTTTGAGCCTACTAAAGTGCTACTGTTATCCTCATGAAATATTAACTCAAAATAATATTTAAATGCATTTAATTTCAAAATGACTTACTATATGTTAGGAATACTCTTTAAGTGTTTTATTCTTCTTATGAAACACATTACATCTATGAACAGTTTTGAAAGTAGTGATAAAATGAACACATGTAGTCTCTGTCAAGTTTATGTTAAAGTCTTAACGACCTCTTTTAGAGGCCTTTTATATTGATTAAATACATTTCTAAGAATTTAGTGTCTTATGTTGCTGTAAGTGAAATTAAAAAAAAATACCCAATATTGAAATGCTGGCATATGAAAATGGTTTATAAGTTATCTTATTATCCAGAGATCTTGCTAAATTATTTCATTAGTTCTATCATTTTTGTAGTTTCTTTAGGATTATCTATATGAAGAATCTTGTCATCTGAAAATAAAATTTAATTTATCACCTTCTAATCTTCATGAAATTTATTCTTTTTCATATGTTCTTGCAGTAGGTATTACCTTCAGAAATGTTGTAGTGGTAAGAGCAGACATTCTTTCTTGTTGTCCTGATCCTAGGAGTAATTGGCCCATGTTTACCGCTAAGTAGGTTAGGAGTGTGACCCTATAGAAGTTCTTTATCAGGTGGAAAAAGGTTGTTTCTATTATGTTTCTAAGAGTTTGCATCATGAATATAAATTTAATCTAACACATGTGTTTCTTCATTACATGAAGGTGATATTAATGTAGGTAACCTTTCATTGTCTTTTTAAATGTCAGTCAGATTTTCCTGGTTTTTGTAATATTGAATTGAATGCTGTATACTATGAATGCTGTTAGGAAGAATTTGTGTACAATATATGGGGTTCCCCACTAGTGTTTCTCTTTTTTTTTTTTTAAGGATTCAAACCTCATTTTCTGGCCGATACAGATGCCTTACATTCTGCTTCTGATTCTTCATGACATGAAGACTGTGGGTTTTCTGTTAGTGTTTTATGCCCTACCCAAGGCACTGACTTCCGTCACCCCTCAGGCTGAAAGCTGGAAAAATTTGTAAATATATCTGTGCCACTTCCTACTTTCGAATATTGACTTATCTTCAGAATCTGCTTGCCTTCAGATGGTTGTGTATTTGTGTGTGCACTTTTCTTTACTTTTTTTTTTTTTTAGTTTGTATTTGCTATCTGTGACATCATTGAGTTCTGCAAGAACTACTTAGCTATAAAATAAGTAAAAGGCTTTATCTTCTTACTTTCAACCTATCTGATTTGCAATAATAAGAAAATTTTGTATAGACAGCTCTTCATCTTTGAAGATCAGAAACTATTCATTTTCTTCAAAATCTTGCTTGATAAACTTAACAAGTTATTACATCTATGTAGGTAATTATATTTCTTCTGCTATTATTTGAAAATATTAGTAAAATTTCAACTGGCCTATCTCGATTTGCAGATGACATGATTCTATACACTGAAAATCCCAAAGTGATACCTGGGTGGCTCAATTGGCTAAGCATATGAGTCTTGATCTCAGCTCAGGTCTTGACCCCAGGGTCATGAATTCAAGCCCAACATGGAGCCTACTTGGAAAGGAGGAAAAAAAAATCACAAAGAACCTACGGACCGACAAAACCTAAAGCAAAATTATGAGAAATAATAAATTCAGCAAATCATTAGGATAGAAGTTCAATATAAAAATTGTTTTTATATACCAGCAATGATTATTAAAAAAATAAACTAAGAGAGCAAATCTATTTATAATAGTATTCAAAATAATCAAATGCCCTCAAATGAATTTAATGAAGAGATAAACTTAATGCAAAAAAAATTATATACTGAAAACTGTAAAACAGTGCTGAAAGAAATTAAAGACTTAGATGAAATGGAAAGAAATTCTGTGTTCATGGATTATTACTGAGAAGTCAAAACTAACCAGTTATCTATAGATTTCATACAATTTATACTAATATTCCCAGTGGCCAATTGTGTGAATGTAGAAAAGTAGATCCTGAAATTCATACGGAATTGTGAGGAGCCCAGCTTTATCAAAATGACCATGAAAAAGAAGAACAAAGTTGGAACTCTCACAATTCCTGATTTCAAAATTTGCTACAAAGATACTGTAACAAATATAGTATAATATTGATATAATGACAGACATTGAAGTCAATGGAATAGAACTGGGAATCTTGAAATAAACTCCATCTATAATCCTGTGATGCTGGACAAGTTGCCAAGGCCATATAATGAGCAAAGACTAATCTCCTCAGTAACAGATAATGGGATGACTGGATATCTACAAGCAATAAAGTGAGGTTGTACATTTATTTTACAACATATACAAAAATCAGCTCCAAATAGATCAATGGCCTACATAGAAGAGCTATGGAGAGGAAATGAAGGGTGACCACTGAATGAAGGTTGCCTGGTACAGAGTTTTCCTTTGGGGTGATGAAATATCTTGAAATTAGATGGAGGTGGTCATTGTACAATGCAAATGAATTAAATTGTACACTTTACAAAGGTTGATTTTATGTTAGGTGAACTCACCTAAAAAATCACACTGTTACTCTTTTTTACAGATGGACAAACCCCCTAGATTTAGAACATGTTCTGTTGGAAAGGCTTGTGGGGAAAACAGGTGCTGTCACACTCTGCTAATGGGAATGCAAAATAGCACAAACCCCATTGAGGGGAATTTGGCAATCCCGAGCAAAATTGCATGTGTACTAGCCTACTTCTAAGAATAGCTTCCATAGATGCAGTGGCTAAAAGACCAAATGATGTATGTGCAAGTCCATTCAGTGGAATTCTTTGTAATAGCGAAAAAGTAGAAACAGGGTAAATGTCTATTAGTAGGGACTGGGGGAATAAGCCAGGTTTCATTCACACAATGGAGGACTCTGTGTCTGTAACAAGGACTGAGGAAGATCAATTCACTGCTGTGAAGAGATTGCTGGGGTGGGTTTTTCCATGAAAAAAACAAAGTGAATGTCCAGAATAGACAAACCTACAGAGACAGATCTAAAGAGATTAGTGTCTGCCTATGGCTGGGAGGAAAAGGCATGGGAGAGAGAAAGATTAGGAATTTCTTATTCAGCAATAAAATTAAGTGGGGATGAGTGTACAAGTCTGAAAAGACTAAAAACCATTGAATTGTATTTTTAAATGGGTAAACTTTATAATATGTGAATTATATCTCAATAAAGTTGTTCTAGAAAAAGAGAGGTGATAGGTTTGGCACATGGTTGCAGAAATCTGTCAGATTGCATATTTTCCATCATTGGGCTATAGTAAATTAATAGTCTGAAGGCAATGGTCCGGGTTAATGGGGATTTTTATAAAATACTGTTATTTAGAGAGACCTCCAAAATGGGGGCAGAGGTGAGAAAGAAGTGATTTCCAATCTAGGTTAAATTAATACAAAGTTCTAGGAAATAATTTTTGAGATAAAACAGAGTGCTTCCTCATTTAGAAGGCCAAGAACCAAACTATGAAAGCAAATTGAATTGGGCCTAGAGAGTTATTTTGGAGCTCCTTCTTACCCGAAGGAAAAAAAATATTTCAAACTGGCTCAAGAAGTGACAAAAAAGCAAATGGACAAATGGCAGCTAAAAGTATAAATAAGGTGATCTGGTATCTAATCTTGCCAGGACTGGTTATAGATGAATTATAAGAAATATCTAGAAGAATTCCACAGGAGAACATTAAAAATAGGATTAGGGAAGGAGTCTAGGAAAGAAATAGTTTAAGTTGGCCGGCCTCTCTTTGTTTATGCGTATCTGGATCTCTCATGGTAGCGGGAAATTCCTGTAGAATGGGTCATTGTACACTTTTCACAATCAGAATGTTGGAGGAAAATGAAAAAACCGAGGTGCTACTGAGAAAACCAGTAATACAGAAGGTGATGACAGAAGAAGGGAGCAAGCTAAATTTGTGGAGGCTGCAAGATGTCAGGTGACAAGATAAGTAGACAAAAAGTTGTTGATTATAAATTAGCCAACCAGAATAATTTTGCAGTGATTGAAAAGCAATTAAAAGAATCACATCATCACATTAAATTCACTTTAATATTCAACTTATCTGTCACCTGTCAAAACAAGTTTTTTTTTAAGAAAAGCTTTTATGTAAAATATCCTATAGTAAATTTAAGAACATTCAATACTTGATTATACTTGTATAAGTGAAGGAAGGACACATGAATAAAATGAGTCTTACAGATAATTTGATCTTTTTTTGTAGTATACGCTGAAGATTAAATATTTGTGTGGTTATTGGTATTATTAAAATTTATTTCTGCACCTTGATATTCCAGAGATTGGGTAATCAGTATACAGAGAAATGGCTCACCTTTAATCTAGCAAACTCGATTTATTGATTTTAAGGAATTTATGTCATGGACTTCTGAAAATAGTGTTTTTAAAGGATACCTAGTACTGATAGGGAAAGCTGGTTTCGAAAGAATTATCAGATTTCCCACCCTGCCCCCACATTTCCCCTGACCAATATCCAATTCAGTGCATTTAAAAACAAAGGGGGAGCTTATGTGAATGTTAAACATAGATTTTATGATTAATAATCATAGAAAATAGTTTTCTCAGTTCCTCAACTTACTTTCTCCTCAGAATATTTGAGATGCTTCCCAACTGTTAGTTCATATGTTCACTTCCAAAATATAAAAAGATTATTATATTTCCTTGTTGATTTTAAATCTAAAATGTGGATTCAGGATTCAACTCTACTACTAGATTAGTTTCTTTTGACCTTTTATCTTTTCAGATGTTATCCAAATGGAACAAAAATATTCTCTAAGAACGCATAGGATAAAAAAGGGAGAAAAAATATTTTTAAAAGATTTTTATTTATTTATTTGACAGAGAGAGAGAGAGATCACAAGTAGGCAGAGAGGCAGGCAGGCGGTGGGGTGGCCTGGAGGAAGCAGGCTCCCTGCTGAGCAGAGAGCCTATGGGGGGGGGGGGTTGGTCCCAGGACCCTGGGATCATGACCTGAGCTGAAAGCAGATACTTAATTACTGAGCCACCCAGGCGCCCTGAGAAAATATATTTTTGATGGTTTGTTCAATCTTTTAAATTTTGTTCTTGTTTTTACCTATATAGAGATAATCTAAAAGCTGTATTTTAAATCTAAGGAAAGAAATTCCAGATGTCAGGGACCAAGAGATTTACTTATTTAATTTGTGGAGTTTGAAAATTAGAATGTGGAGTTCACAATTATGGGTTTGGAGTTCTGAAGGCAATTACTTTTTATAAACAAAGTATTATTCCATTATTGTTATTTTATGTTGTTATAGCTCAAGGAATTTGTCTCAACAATTTGCATTTTTAAGTAAATATTGTCTTCTTGGTAGGTTTCATTATACCATGAGCTTCCTAATGTTTATATTACACCTGATTTATGATCATTTTGTTAATATTCTTTCTGAAGAGATTTCACAGAATTAATCTAACTTAATATTGATCAGAATCATTTAATTTATATCTGATAATCATTTTTATTTTCTCTTTTCATTAGCAATGTATTTCTCATTAGCTTTAGTCTTCAACATAGATTTTTAAATCTAAACTATGTTAAAACAAAATACATTTCTAGTAGGGCTTCAAATGCTGGTAATTCTTTGGTTCTTCATTTTCTGAATTTTTTTTATGTATCGACTATGTGCAATTACTACTCTAAGAATTGAATATGAATGGTAAGGCACTGAGCTGAATTTTATCTCCATATCCAGGTCTCACTTAAAAGTCATCTTTCCTGTAAGACTTCCCAAGTATTCTAGTCCATATTGATTTTTTTTTATCTAAGTTTATATTAACATTCATCATTGGATTCATCAGTCAATTAAACAGTTTTTTTTGTTGAGTGCTGATAATATGCCAGGAACACAAAACAGATATGATATTTGATTATACTTTAATATTTCTCATTTATTATATATGTATATACATATTGCTAAGAAAACCTTGAGGATTATATCATTTTAATTTTTTTCTCACAGAATTCGGTACAAAATAGGAATGTAATAAATATAAATTGAATTTATAAAATTATATATGTGATAAACTTAACAAGGATAAATGATTTGTCATCTTACAATCAATAACCCTATTAATTGGGTGATGGGCCTTCTTTTTATTTATGTATTTATTCTTATTCTTTTTTTAAGTAACCCCCCCAACCCAGCATGGAGTCCTAAGTGAGGCATGAACTCATGACCCTGAGATCAAGACCTGAGCTGAAATCAAGAGTTGGATGCTTAACTGACTGAACCACCCATGTGCCCCTGGGGGATGGACCTTCTTAATATTAAACACTTTTGGGGAACCTGGGTGGCTCAGATGGTTGAGTCTGCCTTTGGCACAAGTCCTTATGTCCAGCTCCCAGCTCAGGAGTGAGTCCGCTTCTCTCTCTCCCTCTGCTTCCCCCCAACCCCCACTTGTGCACCTTCTGTCTCTGTCTCTCTCAAATGAATAAATAAAATATTTTTAAAAGATATTAAACACTTTCATCATGCCTGACCTAGGAAGGAAGGAAGGGAATGTAAGCTAAAAGAAAGTCACCTTAATCCCCTGCTCCTTCCACCCATGGCCATTATTACAGATTCTGTTATATAATAAATTATAGAAACATAATTTCAAGTGAGGAAACAGAATGCTGTAAACTTTTAAAAGGGAAACTGATCCATCGTGGATGTATGCCATGGATAAATTTTTTGAATATGTAAAGTGTTAGTTAACATCTAAAAGAAGAGTAGGAGTTAATAAAATGAATAGATGAAGGGATCTCACACTTTTAGAAATGTGGGAAGTTCCAAAGGAAAGTGGGAGAAACATGGCTGTAAATAACCGAAAAGAAGTCAGTATTGCCCCCATTTTGAGCAACAGCTTAAAATGACATATTATCTGAGGGTATCCGATAGTGACTTTATCAGTATCTCATTGTTAATCAGATAGAAATATGCAGATTCAAACTCGTCTGTCTAATCCTAAATCTTCTGATGATATAGATAAATCCAAAATTTAATCACAGTATGGAAGAATTGTCGTAATCTGGCCCTAGCTTTCCTCTCAATCTAATTTTCCATTCCACCTCATCATGGAAACTGCATTTCAGACAAATGATATGGTAAAATCTTATTCACAAAACAAATCTTATTTATCTTCCTTTTCCCCTCAGGACCTGGCAAAATATCTTGCTCCAGTAGGAAATCAGTAAATATTTATTGAATTTTCATTAACAGTTCCATTGTCATAAAATGCAGTTTGTATTGTTAAAAAAAAATGGATACTGCTTATCAAATAAAAAAGCAGACAAGTGTTTGGTTTTGTTATTTGAGAATAAAAAACAATTTAGCCAAAATAGCATAATAAATAATCTGTGACAAATGTTGCAAAACAGAGGAGTTAGTTCTGAGTAAAATTTTAATTAATCCCTGAGCAAAAGAAATATCGTATCAAATATGTACAGTTATTTGAAATATTTGAATATTGAAGTTTTTGTTGTCATAAGCAGTTATAATTTATGTCATTTTGCTTGAATAACATAGCTTCAATGTTGTCTTTTTTGGAACCTGGTAGACTATGAATAAATAAAACAATAAGGTTTTCCATTTCAGAAACTCATCTCCTTATTGTCTGAAGTTGTGTCATTTGCTTTGTATAGTCGGTTTATAATGGAGAATTGTCATATGAATTAATAAACTAAATACCTTTTTCAAATATGCACACAAAACTCCGTTATTAAATATAAAATATATATCCTAATTATAAAATACAGTTGAGCTATTATTACTTGAGGTACATTCTCTGGTGAAGTTTCTTTCTTTCTTTTTTTTTTTTTTAAGATTTTATTTATTTATTTGACAGAGAGAGATCACAAGTAGGCAGGGAGGAGGCAGAGAGAGAGAGGAGGAAGCAGGTTCCCAAGCCAAAGGCAGAGGCTTTAACCCACTGAGCCGCCCAGGCGCCCCTGTGGTGAAGTTTCTAATGAAATTCTAAAGACATGTGGTTGGAAGTTCTATCATCATGATATGACTTACATTTTTGGTGTCTTCTGGTTTTATTATTTTCTATGTTGTGGCCCCAAAACATTTATGCCTTCTAACCAATTATCTAACTCTAATTCTAGTCCATTGTCGGAGAAGTCTGTGGCAAAGCTTAAGACAATAAACAACTACTTTTATGTTTCACCATGATGAGGAATGAGTTTTTATTATTCCTGGGCTGGTAGAGGAAGTAAGGTGGGGGCTTCTCAGTGATGGTGTATTAATGCATTAAATGAATTTCTTAATCAAATTCTATAACAATCTTTTGAGGGATGATTTTTTTCTTACTCCTATTTAATATAAAGAAAGTGGCATTCCTTTGGTTACACAGCGGAAAGAAGTACTGGACTCTTTTTCTCCCGTAGTTTTTAGGTCCACGTGGTTGGAATCTTTCGAGTTAAACTTCAAGCTCTATTAACTTTGAAAGGAGGTAAACCCACTGATCGCAATTTTAGTTTGAGAGAGCTGAAAGGAGCCCTGACACATCCATCTTCAATGTAAACTTGGGAAATATACATAATCTTCATGAGTTTCAGTTTCATTCTCTATAAAATGAGAATAATAGCACTTATCTTTTGAGGTTATTGGGATAAATGACATAAAGTGTATAAACCATATTGCCCAGTGCCTGGTATTGAATCCCTTTTGCTCTTTTTATTCCTAATGACAGAAACACTGAAAGTAGTAACCTAATCAGAAATTGAGGCCCTTTCCTAGCAGCCTGTGTTTCGGTGAGTTGTCTCTAACTGAATCATCTGTGTAACTAGAATAAACTTACTATCTCTAAGAATTTTGTAAAGATTAAAATTGATAATGTATGTAGTGCTCCTGGCAGAGTATCTGACACATTGTGAGGTCTTAACGTATATTTATGTCTTAGTCTTCTCTGTGTGAATGACCTTAGCTACAATTTTAATGTATAGGAAGTGGGACCACTGAAAGATGCAGGGACCACCAACCAAGTCTGAAAATCTTTATGAGTTTTCAAATCTCTGTGAAACACTATGTGGATAACGGTGTTTGGATTGGGAGAAATTCTCTAAGGTGCCAAGTTGCAAGTGTGCAATTTATGTGGTTTTTCAGATTAATATGTTATGAAGGAACTTGGCTACTAATTCTGCTTTTAAAAGTTTAACTGCATTACATAGTGAAATCAGAACCTCTGTTTTCAATGTCTAATTTTACAACCTTTTAAAATATAGCTTTTTAAATTAATTTTAGCCAGAGCCAGTACCTTAAAATATATAGACTTATTTAAGTAACTCTTTAAGTATATTAAACAACTCTATTAAGCTAGCCTCAATGAAACTTTAGTTATATTAAACAATTTTATTATTGAATATGACATTTATTATTTTAGGTACTGTCAGTTACAAAGAGAGATCTGTGAGAACACTGCATATGTGTAAACATTAATGTGATCAGCCACAACAAAATCAATTTTGGTGGTCAACTGTAAGGATTTTTTTATAGTTTCTATAAAACTATAGAAAGATTCTTAAATCATTATTTCAACAAAATGGTTTCCCAAACTTTTCTTTTATCATTTGAAAATATTTTCAATTAGTAGAAATTTACATTTTAACATTACTAAGTTTTGTATCATTCCATTGAATCATATCCAGATCTGAAACATTTCTAAGATTTCTAGGAAATAATCCTAATGTCCTAGATTATGAATATCTTATATCTGATCAATGGGATTCCAGCTATGTTCCTTTAACTCTGTCCAACTATATACAATCACTTGTTCATATGTATTTTTAAGTTCTTAAAATTTGCACATGAATTCTGCTAAATACTACAAGTTAACTTACATATTTATATAAAATAGCACTCAGTAGCTTAGATTTTTTTTATACTTTTAGGGTGATTTATAAAATTATGAAGGGAATTTTGACTATATGTGTCGTACATACTCGTTTTTGAGCCTAACTTATAATAAAACAAGATACCTCTGGATTTGAATTTAACATTTGTGTAAAACAACATAAAATATGGTTAACATTTACTTAATGTCCTACACTTCAGAAAAACTTGAGTTTTTCAGTAATACAGGAAAAAGTAACAATTATGTATTTTAGCTACATGATTTTTTTGTTGTTGTTATTATAGTGTTGATTTTAAGAGTATCAAACCAGAGGACTTTTAAGGATTTCTAAATTAATAGCAAGCTGATTTAACATTATTAAAATACCATGGAAACAGCTAAAATATTTATAAACACCTTAAAATCAAATATAAAATTATAAATAAGACTTGAATTATACTCCCATCACAGTTCAAAATATTTCTGTTAAGTAGAAATAATTCAGTCATTCATTACAAGAGTACTGTATACCAATGATTTTCTGACAGTGAAGCTACAACAGTGAACAAACTAGAAAAAAAAAATCATTGTTCATGGGAGCTTTCATTTAATAGGAAAATCAGGCAAAAACTAAGGTAGGTAGTTAATGGTATGGGAAATGATGATATGCTACAAAGCAAAAAATAACAGGGATTTTGGAAGGAGGTTGCGGAGCTGCGTAGAAGGAAGTATTGGTTTTACAAAATTAAATAGAGTGGTCAGAAAAGATTTCATTGAGAAAGTGACATTTTATTAAAGATCTAAAGGCAGAAAGGAAATAAGTCATGCAAATATATGAGGAAAGAACATCTTGGGTCCAGAAAAGAGAAGTGAAAATGGCTTCAAGCCCTGAATAGTTAAGAGGTCAGAGTGAGCAAAGAGAGTAGTATTATGTATGAAAAAACAAGACAACAAGCCCGAAATGGAGTTGCTTATGCTAAACCTTATGTCACAAAGCTGCACCAATCCTTAGCTCTTGGTCAGTTTGTGGTTCCAGTCTAGGGCTTAGAAACACAATTTATATCCTAAAGCCTTTTATGCACTATTGAGTTTTTCATTAGCATAGCTCATGGCTAAAAATTTTAAAAGTTTTAAGATTTCTGTGGCTGTCTATAGGTCTTTTTGTGATTATGCATATCTTCTAGATCTTTTTTTTCCCTACCTCTGATGGTATTGCCTAAATTAATTTGAAAGAGAAATTTAGATTATGGTTAAGCTGTTTAATGCCTCATGAAATTTTTATAGTAATCTAAACATAATTGTTAAGAACTAGTAAATAGATGAAAGTAAAAGTTTGTAAAAAGTTTAAATAATAATTATGCTTTATTGTATGTCTACTTTAAAATAGTTTCTATATCTTCAGTAACTTAAAACTTTGAAGTTATACTGATAAAAGTTTAGTTACATTCATTGAATATCTACATAATTTCCAAATAAGATGCAATGTTGAAATGTTATTTACTGAATATAGGTTTATCCACTTTGGCTTGCATTTACAGAGAAACTAAAGATAATTGGGTGTATTAGTAAACATGTTTTGCACCACACTGAAAAATTTACTGAGGAAGAATATGCTTCTAGAAATTATAAAATATATTTATAGATTTGCCAATCCACAGAATGTGAGTGTAACCATCCACAATTGCTTACATCTTAGTTTTCACTAGGAATAAAGCATTTTAATCAATATATTTATTTAAAGCTCTTTTAATAAGATTGAGAGGAAACAACTGTGTATGAAAAGTAGGCAAGGAAAGACTGTTGTTCCAGAAAGAGAAGAAAAAAAAAAGAAAAAGACAAAATCTGAATGAACATAAAAAAGCTGTAGGAAGTTTATGGAAAAAGAATCTTGGAAAAGGAGTTTTATGTGTGGTCAAGCTAGCTAAGATTAGAATGGGTTTATTAAATTTTAAAAAATAATAAGTTTTAATACCTAACCAAATTAGAATTTGGTTTTCTCCCTATTAACAGGACAAAGTTTTTTTGGAGTTTTGGTCTGCTCTTGATTGGAGATTGTAAAAGGTTTTTGTCTGTTTGTTTAATCTTTTGAGTAATTTACCTATAAAGCAAAGAATTTTTACCAAATAACCTATTGTGCTTCATGTTATCTCTGAGTTTTTCAAGCTGAGCAACTAGGACAATTGTCTTTAGTAGAGATGGAGAAGAAACAGATTTACAGGGTGTGAGTTGTGTGGTGGTTGATGGGGAGTGACCAGAAAGCTCAAATTTGGGTATGAGGATTTGATAATCTTACTAGACAGTCAAGGAGAGATGTCAAGAAACTAAGTTAATTACGTAAAGAAGATGAGCAGAAAACTGTGGGCTCAAGGTATCAATCTAGGAATTATCAGAATATTTAAAGCTATTTATGTGTTCACCAAAGATTTGATAGACATTAGAATGTAGATGAAAAGAAAGAAATTCAAGGAAATAAACAATAGGCACTACAACTTTTAGAGTTTGGGGGTAAACAGAAGATTGAGAAGGAACTCCTAGAAATATAGTGGAAAACACATGACGTAATGGATAATATAGGACAGTGGAAGAAGAAAGGGAGTAGAAATGAATGATCAAAAAGGACTCACTGGGCAGGTAGAATGAGAATATAAAACTGTTTTTAAACTAAGCCTTTAGTTTAGAATGGACTGAATTCAAAGGAATCTTCTGTTATTCACCCCCCCCAAAAAAGTAATATTACAAATTAGAAAGTAAGGGCAAAAGTTAGTTGTATTTTCTGATACTGACCAGATAATTACAGAATGTTGGGGCCATTCTTGGACTACATCCAAGAATACTGAGTAACTAATTCTCAGTCTACTGATACAGAAATGAAATTTTTTGACATTTGGAGAAAGAGGACATTGTTCCTGGACCTTTTAAATAGCTCTGAGACAGAAATATTCACTTTTTGGTAGATTTGTGCTATACTGATTACCTCATCTGCTTTTTGTGTTATTGATTTTTTTCCTTTTACTATTTCCCTGCTTGATTTCTGACATTTGCAGTTAAACTCAGAAGTGTAGAGCCCTGTGGCATATTGAAAAATTCCCTATGCCCTCTTAATTAAATCTGAAATTCAGCCTCCTTTCAGTCATTTGACCTCCTTTATTTCTTGCTTTAGTTTTACTGAAACCATCATTTTGAAAGGTATAGCTAGTATTCATATGATTAAATCTCTAGCCAATGGGCATTTAAATCTTAAACTGCTAGGCCCATTCCTTAACTTTCTAATCTTTAACATATTTTTGTGAAAGAAAGGATAAT
The DNA here is from genome assembly GCF_964662115.1 of Mustela nivalis. Classification (NCBI taxonomy): domain Eukaryota; kingdom Metazoa; phylum Chordata; class Mammalia; order Carnivora; family Mustelidae; genus Mustela; species Mustela nivalis. The sequence continues at coordinate 641,083 of NW_028136259.1, read as the reverse complement.
CCTTTTGCTACACCAAGGCTCTCTCATTGTTTAGTCTCATCATGTGACTAGTTCTGACCAATGAGTTTTTAGAAACAGTATGAACTTCAGGATAAAGCATTTAATTGCTAATGCAAGATTGTCTGGGGCTTTCCTTATTCTTGTTCATTAATGGAACTTTGAGATGGTGGTTTCTCCATCAATCTGGATACTGGAGAAACAATGATGGGCAGAGAGTACTCTATCCCTTAGTTTGAGATAGTGTTTTTGTTTTTTGTTTCTTTAAAGAACAGCATGATCCAGTGAATCTTGGCTGAAACAGTCCTATAGGAAGTCTGCTTCCAAAATTTGTTTCCAAATTTTTTAGATTCAAAAGGATCTAGGAAACAATGATCAATTGACAGGCCATGTAGGGTTGGTTTTGTCACTTAGAATAATTGTTAAGTGTATTTTCACATCTTTAATTTTTATTTCAAAATGCATGTTTATAAAAATATTTTTAATTAAAAAGTATGAAACTCTGCTTGATTTATTTCGCTAAGCATGATACGTTCTAGTTCCATCCATGTTGTCGCAAATGGCAAGATTTCATTTCTATTGATGGCTGCATAGTATTCCATTGTGTATATATACCACATCTACAACTATCATATGATCTCCCTGATATGAGGAAGTGGTGATGCAACATGGGGGCTTAAGTGGGTAGGAGAAGAATCAATGAAACAAGATGGGATTGGGAGGGAGACAAACCATAAGTGACTCTTAATCTCACAAAACAAACTGAGGGTTGCTGGGGGGAGGGGGTTTGGGAGAAGGGAGTGGTATTATGGACATTGGGGAGGGTATGTGCTTTGGTGAGTGCTGTGAAGTGTGTAAAACTGGTGATTCACAGACCTGTACCCCTGGGGATAAAAATACATGTTTATAAAAAATAAAAAATAAATAAATAAATAAAATAAATAAATAAATAAATAATTTTTTTAGAAAAGTATGAAACTAACAAATTTTAAATAAAAATATCACCAATAATCTCAATGTATGGTTAAGATTCATTATTTTAGTCTTTTTAATATTTCAAATTATTAGTATATTACTTTAGAGTTATAATAAAATACTCATAATAGCTCATCTTGTTTGAGCATTAATTACCTCCTACACACTATTCAAAGACTTTAATATACACTGATTCATTATGTTCACAATAATCTGTAAGGCATTCTCCATTTTAATGGCTGAGAAAATAAGAAGCAAGGAATAACTTGCTCAAGATCACTCAACTAGTGGTTTGTGGGAGATATTTTGTGGAAGCAGTTTGTAGGAGGACCCAGAAAGTCTAATAAGACTTGTACTCAACCACTAGACTAGATTCCTGTGTGATTGAATATTTCTTATTCACATCACTTTAGATGTTTCGTAATGCACTTGACATTTGGCTGATACTGGACATTATATTCTTCCAATATTTTGTATGAATAATTTTGAGATAAATATTGGGCAAGCTTTCCTCCTTGTAGTTCAGAGTATTTCTATGACTTAGATTCCTAGAAGTGTCTATTTTGGCTGAAAGAACATAAACATTCTTTGGTATCTGAATAAAAATTTTATAGTAATATTTTTTAATATATTGTATTAAACAACTGTGAGTAATACGTGAAAGAGTGCCCATTGAATGGACATGGATATAAATCCAGTCCAGAACCATGGGTAAACAATAGTGTAGGATGAACTAAGGGTCTCAACTTTGACACGAGAAGTATGGAAGGGTATAATATTGTATTATACAATTACTTTAATCTGTCTACCACGTGACCTAAATCCACTTTCTATACCTAAATCTACTTAGATAAGATACTCATATTTTGGTTTCACATTGATTTGAGTATATGTTAAATAACAGTGTCTAGTAACAGTGTTACTTGATTAGAAAATGAGCAAAATAACTGAAAAACCCTGTGCAACACTGTATCAGGGCTAAAGGAAATGTCACTGTTCAATTTTAAATTAAGAGGACAAAATAAACTCCTAATGTGGTAGATAAATCCAAAAGCATGAAGGAAATGTTTACCAGATTGAAATAACAAAGGAGAACAGATTAACATAATCCAGGAATGAATAACAGAATTACTATGCTTCTTTTGTTAAGCATTAATGTTTCATAGGCTTTAAAAGGATTTGACTTATTTCTTGTAGTTATAGAATGTACAAAATCCATTGCCAACGACACTCATTATGCACAGTGAACCTGGTGTGTTAGCAATGAAGTGAGACATATTTAAATGTAAAGAGTAATACTGAGAGAATTCTCTGCACCCTTTCATTTGCATTGCAAGTAGATTCTGAAAGGTAATCAGAAGTTTCCTAGAAAAAAGAATATACTACATTTTCCCCCTCCTTTTTCCAATTGTAATAGAAGAGCTCTTGTCTTCAAAGTTTTACTGTTGTTTACATGACTTCCTTCTTAGGACTCTACTATTATTATGAACAGTGGACAAAGAGAAAAAAAATAGCTGAAAGATGTTAAGATTATTTTGTAGCTTTTATCTCTAAGAAGACAGTGTGTATCAGCCAATGTCTATAATTAAGTCTGTTTAACTGTGACAAGTCACTTAAATTTTCTGGCTTTAGGTTATATGCAAAAAGCTTGGTAGTAGTCATAACGATTCTTTTTTAATTTAATTAAATTAATTTATTTATTTGACAGAGAGAGAGAGAGAGATCACAAGTAGGCACAGAGCCAGGCAGAGAGAGGGGGGAAGCAGGCTCCCTGCTGAGCAGAGAGCCCGATGCAGGGTTCTGTTGGGCACAGCAAAGATGGCGCTGGCCTGCCTTCTCTTCCGGCTAGAAAAGGCGCCACCGTGGCAGTATTGGTGCCAACGTGGCGGTTTCGGTTCCGCATATCTCTGATATTTCCTCCTCTCGCCCAACACACCCTACCCAGTTACTGACTACATAACCAAACCCCATAGGCTCACGTAAACAGGGGGGAGATACCCGCTTTGGGTACATATCCTACTCTGGCGGCACTAAAGAGTTGCTTTCCACCCAGACCCCCAAAGGGGCTTAAGGAGTCACCTTGCCCCCTGAAATCTTGCACCCCTCCCCCTTCCCAATCCGAGGCAACCAAACTCCCTTCTGGGACGCCCACTCCGACTATATCAGACAAGCCACAAGAAGAGTCCCCTACTCCTGCCTCAAACATTCCTGACGGCCCCTCCGCTAGACCCAAAAAACTCTATCCCCCTCTAAACCCTTTTTATGAAGCCCCTTGGCCCCCAGATCTCCAACCCAAACCTCAAAGTAAGAGCCCCCCTGTGCGACCCCCCTCTACTAACCCCTTTATTCAGCCGTCAGCGTCCACTCCTCCGCCTCCTTATTGTCCCCCTCTCCAGAACATACCTCCCCTGAGCCCTCCAGTTGTCACTCCCCTTCGTCCTCCCCTTCCTGGGACCCATCTTAACCCTACTCCTCCTAGTTTCCTTTGGCCCATGCATTATAAACAAGTTGGCCCAATTCGTGCAAAAGAGGATGGAAGCCATTAATGAATGTCCAAGTACATTATCAGAGATTGGCCGCCCATGATGAAGACACCTACTAATAGCGCCAACGACCTTTATTGGCCAATGACGGGTAAGACCCCATGAAGACCGGGGCAACCTAAGACAGGCCTTAGAGGAAAGTTCCCCTTGTAGCTGCATGATATTCAATGACGGGTAAGACCAATGGGAGGGACAGAACAACCTAAGACAGAGGACATACCTTTGCTGTATGACCCTCAATGACGGGTAAGTCTGTTACCTCACCACTGGCAACCTAAGACAGAAGTCATGCCTACAAAAACAAAAGGGGGAAATGTTGGGCACAGCAAAGATGGCGCTGGCCTGCCTTCTCTTCCGGCTAGAAAAGGCGCCACCGTGGCAGTATTGGCGCCAACGTGGCGGTTTCAGTTCCGCATATCTCTGATATTTCCTCCTCTCGCCCAACACACCCTACCCAGTTACTGACTACGTAACCAAACCCCATAGGCTCTCTCCCCCCGCTGACCTCATTTCCCATCCCCTACCCAATATAAGCTGCAACCCCGCTCAATAAAGTGAGATCCTGCTTCGACAGATCCCCCGAGTCTGGTGTGGTTCGTTAATGCACCTGGACTCGCGACACTCGCCATCCCGCTCAGACCCAAGGGGAGCTATCGGCTGGCCCAGACGCTCTCCTCGTGCCTGTCGGCCCGCAAAACCTACCGGAGTCTGACAGGGCTCAATCCCAGGACCCTGGAATCGTGACCTGAGCCGAAGGCAGAGGCTTAACCCACTGAGCCACCCAGGTGCCCCATTCATAGCTATTCTATTAAAAGGGTTGTTGTCAGGTTGTTAGCTTTGAATGAGCAAGTGTATGTGATGGGTAAACCATAATAATTATTTTAGATACAAAAAAATGTGACATACTATAAGAAATTCATATTTCATAGATGTTTATTAACTCTTCCCCATGCTAATCTGCTGTATATTAAAATTCCATTCAGGGACGCCTGGGTGGCTCAGTTGGTTAAGCAGCTGCCTTCGGCTCAGGTCATGATCCCAGCGTCCTGGGATCGAGTCCCACATCGGGCTACTTGCTCCACAGGGAGCCTGCTTCTCCCTCTGACTCTGCCTTCCACTCTGTCTGCCTGTGCTCGCTCTCACTCTCTCTCTCTCTCTTACAAATAAATAAATAAAATCTTTAAAGAAAAAATAAATAAAATTCCATTCATAGCTTGACCAGTGGGGCTTTTTTATAATCTTTTAGGCCATATTGCTTTTGTTAATTTCTTAGTTTCTGTGACCCTAGGGGCCACCCAGTGTATGTATGTAGTAGATAGTTGAAGCAAATCGACATTCAGGATACTCACATTTGGAATCCAGTGTTATACTCAATCTTCAGTTGTAATAATTATTTGTTTTAGCTATCTAATACCTCTTACCATCGCTTCTGCTGTGCCTTTCCTAATTCAATGTACGACTATGAAAGAAAATAAAAATTTAAGATAACTCACTCTTAGTAAACCTCTAAAGTGCTTCTTTAAATGAAACCAAATGGTATTATGCTACCAAGTGGAAGGTATTACTTTTATTTCTGAACATTTTTAACATAAAATACATATTTCAGAATTTGATATTAACTATCACATTGTCTACTGAGATATGTTATTTCCTTTTCAACTCAATTGTAAGTTCTTTAGGATCAGGGGACTATATCTTACATATGATTTTCCTTTGTAGTTTTATCATAATACCATAAAAATAATAGATGATAATAATTTTTTATTTTTTATTAACATATAATGTATTATTAGCCCCAGGGGTACAGGTCTGTGAATTGCCAGGTTTACACACCTCACAGCACTCACCATATCCTCCCCAATTCCATAACCCAACCACCTTCTCCATAGCCCCCTTTCCCTGGCAACCCTCAGTTTGCTTTGTGAGATTAAGAGTCTCTTATGGTTTGTCTCCCTCCCAATCCCATCTTGTTTCATTTTTTCCTTCCCTACCCTCCAAGGTCCCCATGTTGCCTCTCTACTTCCTCATATCAGGGAGATCGTATGATAATTGTCTTTCTCTGATTGACTTATTTCACTCAACATAATGCCCTCTAGTTCCATCTATATCATTGCAAATGGCAAGATTTTATTTCTTTTGATGGCTGCATAGTATTCCATTGTGTATATATACCACTTCTTCTTTATCTTTTCATCTGATGATTGACATCTAGGTTCTTTCCATAGTTTGGCTATTGTGGACATTCCTGCTACAAACATTTGTGTGCAAGTATCCCTTCCAATCACTACATTTGTATCTTTAGGGTAAATACCCAGTAGTGCAATTGCTGGGTTGTAGGGTAGCTCTATTTTCAGCTTTTTGAGGAACCTCCATGCTGTTTTCCAGAGTGGTTGTACCAGCTTGCATTCCCACCAACAGTGTAGGAGGGTTTCCATTTCCGCATCCTTGCCAGCATCTGTCATTTCCTGACTTGTAAATTTTTGCCATTCTGACTGGTGTGAGGTGGTATCTCATTGTGGTTTTGATTTGTATTTCCCTGATGCCAAGTGATGTGGAGCACTTTTTCATGTGCTTGTTGGATAATAATAATAATAATTATTTTTTAAAGATTTTATTTATTTATTTGACAGACAGAAATCATAAGTAGGCAGAGAGACAGGCAGAGAGAGAGGAGGAACCAGGCTCCCCGCTGAGCAGAGAGCCTGATGCAGGGCTCGATCCCAGGACTCTGGGATCATGACCTGAGCTGAAGGCAGAGGCTTAACCCACTGAGCCACCCAGGCACCCCGATGATAATTATTTTTATGTATTGATTATATTAAATATTTTCTGAGCTACATGTTATCAACAACTGCCTTCTCTTTCTTTACAGTGTTTTATAAACTACCTTCATTATAACTCCTTATGTTATATAACACATACTTTTAAATACAATCTGATGTAAGAAAATGGCTCTTTATAAATGGAAGAGCAATACATAGTTTTTCCTCTGAGACATTAATAGAGAACTATAGAAAGCATTCTTTGGAACTCCCAAATTAGGCAGACTGAATATATTGTAGATAGTGAAGCTGATCTCACTGTAATTCCACCAAGTTCTAATTTGAGAAATGGATCAGGGTGGGAACAGAGCAATCAGCAGGATAATTAAGATGACTATCATAGGATTTATGTATAATCTTGTTGAGGAGTCCCAAGGTATTATTTTTAAGAATTCCTTTGAAATTGAAAGGGACAACTGGGATTCTTAAGAATGAGAGAAAAAATAGATATCTGCTAGTTGGGATTAAAGATGCCGTTATATCAATGGATTCTATAAATAAATAATGATAGAAATTCACTTCTTCTTTCTAAATGACATTCAAATAGTATTTCTATTTAGGTAGCATGCATCTTCACTTCTGTTATAAAATATAAAACTTAATATATCATTAACTAGTTTGACTATATTTAGGAGTTGTTTGGAGCCAGATTTCAGCCTCCATATCTAGATCAAATGTAAGAATATACAGATTGGTGATCCTAAATCCCAAAACTGCTCCGGGAGTACACAGAGTTAAAAGCCATCGTCCAGTGCATGTCTACTGGTTCTCAGACAACTTTGTATTAGCATTTAGTAGTTATTTCTGCCATGTCATGGAAGGCCTTGTTATTTTTTTTTTTGAATTTTAATTTTTTTAAACTTATTTTGCTTAAATTCAATTATTTAATATATTGTTTATCATTAGTTTCAGGTGTTGAATTCAGTAATTTATTAGTTTCTTATAACACCTACTGCACATTACATCAAGTGCCCTCTGTAATGTCCATTACCCAGTTACCCTGTCCCCTTCCCTGCAGCAACCCTCAGTTTCTTTCCTATAGTTAAGAGCCTCTTATGGTTTGTCTCCCTCTCTGATGTTTGTCTTGTTTTATTTTTCCCTCCCTTCTCCTATGGGCATCTGAACTCTTTCCATATTTTGTCTATTGTGGACACTGCTGCTATAAACATTGGTGTGAAGGTGCCTCTTTGGATCACAATTTTGTATCCTTTGGGTAAATACCTAGTGGTGCAATTGCTGGGTCGTAAGGTAGTTCTATGTTTACTTTCTTGAGGAATCTGCATATTATTTTCTAGAATGGCTGTACCGGTGTGACTTCTCATCAAAAGTGTAAGAGGGTTCCCCTTTTTCTGCACTGTTGCCAGCATTTGTTGTTTCCTGACTTGTTAATTGTAGCCATCTGACTGGTGTGAGGTGATATCTCATTGGGGTTTTGATTTGTATTTACCTGATAACAAGTGATGTTGAGCATTTTTTCGTGTGTCTTTTGGTCATTTGTTTTCTTCTTTGGAGAAATGTCTGTTTATGTCTTCTTACCATTTCTTGATTGAATTATTATTTTTTTATTTTTATTTTTTTAGTTTGATAAGTTCTTAATAGATCTTGGGTACTAGCCTTTTATCTGACAAGATATTTGCTAATATCTTCTCCCATTTTGTAGGTTGTCTTTTGGTTTTGTCAGCTGTTTGCTTTGCTGTGAAAAAGCTTTTTATCTGGATGAAGTCCTGATAATTCATTTTTGCTTTTGTTTTCCTTGTCCTTGGAGACGTATCTGGCAAGAAGTTGCTATGGTCCATGTCAAAGAGGTTGCTGCCTGTGTTCTCTTCCAGGATTTTGGTGGATTCCTTTCTCACATTTAGGTCTTTCATCCATTTTCAGTCTATTTTTGTGTACAATATGAGAAAATGGTCCAGTTTCATTTTTCTGCATGTGGCTGTCCATTTTTCTCAACACAATTTGTTGAAGTGACTTTTTTCCCACTAGATATTTTTTCTGTCTTGTCAAAAATTAGTTGACCACAGAGTTAAGGGTCCATATCTGGGTTTTTTTATTCTGTTCTATTGATCGATGTGTCTGTTTTTGTGCCAACCATACTGTCTTGATGATTAATTACAGTTTTGTAATAGAGCTTGAAGTCCAGCATTGTGATGCCACCAGCTCTGGCTTTCTTTTTTGACATTCCTCTGGCTCTTCAGGTTCTTTTCTGGTTTCATATAAATTTTAGGATTATTTGTTCCAGCTCTTTGAAAAATGTTGATGGTATCTTGATAGGGATTACATTGATTTCGTAGATTTCTCTGGATAGTATACACATTTTAACAATATGTTTTTCAATCCATGAGCATGGTATGTTTTTCCATTTCTTTTTTTCCTCTTCAATTTCTTTCATATGTGTTTATAGTTTTCAGAGTACAGATCCTTTACCTCTTTGGTTAGCTTTATTCCTAGGTATCTTATAGTTGTTGGTGCAATTGTAAATTGTTAATTTCTCTTTCCTCTGTCTCACTGTTAATGTGTAGAAATGCAACTGATTCCTATGCATTGATTTTATATTCTGCCACTTTGCTGAATTCCTGTATGAGTTCTGGCAATTTTGTGGTGGAGTCTCTTGGGTTTTCCATAAGAGTATCATGTCATCTGGAAAGAGTGAGAGTTTGACTTCTTTGCTACTTTGGATGACGTTTTTTTCTTTTTCTTGTCTGATTGCTGAGGCTAGGGACTTCTAGTACTGTGTAAAACAACAGTGGTGAGAGTGGACATCCCTGTCATGTTCCTGACCTCAGCTCTCAAGTTTTTCACATTGAGAATGACATTCACTGTGGGCTTTTGGTATATGGCTTTTATGATATTGAGGTATGTTCGTCTATCCCTACACTATGGAAATTTTTTTTTTTTTTGAGATTTTCTTTTTTTTTTTTTAATATAATTTTTTATTTTTTATAAACATATATTTTTATCCCCAGGGGTACAGGTCTGTGAATCACCAGGTTTACACACTTCACAGCACTCACCAAAACACATACCCTCCCCAATGTCCATAATCCCACCCCCTTCTCCCAAACCCCCTCCCCCCAGCAACCCTCAGTTTGTTTTGTGAGATTAAGAGTCACTTATGGTTTGTCTCCCTCCCAATCCCATCTTCTTTCATTGATTCTTCTCGTACCCACTTAAGCCCCCATGTTGCATCACCACTTCCTCATATCAGGGAGATCATATGATAGTTGTCTTTCTCCGCTTGACTTATTTCGCTAAGCATGATACGCTCTAGTTCCATCCATGTTGTTGCAAATGGCAAGATTTCATTTCTTTTGATGGCTGCATAGTATTCCATTGTGTATATATACCACATCTTCTTGATTCATTCATCTGTTGATGGACATCTAGGTTCTTTCCATAGTTTGGCTATTGTGGACATTGCTGCTATAAACATTCGAGTACACGTGCCCCTTTGGATCACTATGTTTGTATCTTTAGGGTAAATACCCAATAGTGCAATTGCTGGGTCATAGGGCAGTTCTATTTTCAACATTTTGAGGAACCTCCATGCTGTTTTCCAGAGAGGTTGCACCAGCTTGCATTCCCACCAACAGTGTAGGAGGGTTCCCCTTTCTCCGCATCCTCGCCAGCATCTGTCATTTCCTGACTTGTTGATTTTAGCCATTCTGACTGGTGTGAGGTGATATCTCATTGTGGTTTTGATTTGTATTTCCCTGATGTCGAGTGATATGGAGCACTTTTTCATGTGTCTGTTGGCCATCTGGATGTCTTCTTTGCAGAAATGTCTGTTCATGTCCTCTGCCCATTTCTTGATTGGATTATTTGTTCTTTGGGTGCTGAGTTTGCTAAGTTCTTTATAGATTCTGGACACTAGTCTTTTATCTGATATGTCGTTTGCAAATATCTTCTCCCATTCTGTCAGTTGTCTTTTGATTTTGTTAACTGTTTCCTTTGCTGTGCAAAAGCTTTTGATCTTGATGAAATCCCAATAGTTCATTTTTTCCCTTGCTTCCCTTGCCTTTTGCGTTGTTCCTAGGAAGATGTTGCTGCGGCTGAGGTCGAAGAGGTTGCTGCCTGTGTTCTCCTCAAGGATTTTGATGGATTCCTTTCGCACATTGAGGTCCTTCATCCATTTTGAGTCTATTTTTGTGTGTGGTGTAAGGAAATGGTCCAATTTCATTTTTCTGCATGTGGCTGTCCAATTTTCCCAGCACCATTTATTGAAGAGGCTGTCTTTTTTCCATTGGACATTCTTTCCTGCTTTGTCGAAGATGAGTTGACCATAGATTTGAGGGTCTATTTCTGGGCTCTCTATTCTGTTCCATTGATCTAAGGGTCTGTTTTTGTGCCAGTACCATGCTGTCTTGATGATGACAGCTTTGTAATAGAGCTTGAAGTCCGGGATTGTGATGCCACCAACGTTGGCTTTCTTTTTCATTATCCCTTTAGCTATTCGAGGTCTTTTCTGGTTCCATATAAATTTTAGAATTATTTGTTCCATTTCTTTGAAAAATATGGATGGTACTTTGATAGGAATTGCATTAAATGTGTAGATTGCTTTAGGTAACATAGACATTTTCACAATATTTATTTTTCCAATCCAGGAGCATGGAACATTTTTCCATTTCTTTGTGTCTTCATCAATTTCTTTCATGAGTACTTTATAGTTTTCTGAGTATAGATTCTGTGTCTCTTTGGTTAGGTTTATTCCTAGGTATCTTATGATTTTGGGTGCAATTGTAAATGGGATTGACTCCTTAATTTCCCTTTCTTCTGTCTTGCTGTTGGTGTAGAGAAATGCAACTGATTTCTGTGCATTGATTTTATATCCTGACACTTTACTGAATTCCTGTATAAGTTCTAGCAGTTTTGGAGTGGAGTCTTTTGGGTTTTCCACATATAGTATCATATCATCTGCGAAGAGTGATAATTTGACTTCTTCTTTGCCGATTTGGATGCCTTTAATTTCCTTTTGTTGTCTGATTGCTGAGGCTAGGACCTCTAGTACTATGTTGAATAGCAGTGGTGATAATGGACATCCCTGCCGTGTTCCTGACCTTAGCGGAAAAGCTTTCAGTTTTTCTCCATTGAGAGTGATATTTGCGGTGGGTTTTTCATAGATGGCTTTGATGATATTGAGGTATGTGCCCTCTATCCCTACACTTTGAAGAGTTTTGATCAGGAAGGGATGCTGTACTTTGTCAAATGCTTTTTCAGCATCTATTGAGAGTATCATATGGTTCTTGTTCTTACTTTTATTGATTTGTTGTATCACATTGACTGATTTGCGGATGTTGAACCAACCTTGCAGCCCTGGAATAAATCCCACTTGGTCGTGGTGAATAATCTTTTTAATGTACTGTTGAATCCTATTGGCTAGTATTTTGTTGAGTATTTTCGCATCTGTGTTCATCAAGGATATCGGTCTATAGCTCTCTTTTTTGGTGGGATCCTTGCCTGGTTTTGGGATCAAGGTGATGCTGGCCTCATAAAATGAGTTTGGAAGTTTTCCTTCCATTTCTATTTTTTGGAACAGTTTCAGGAGAATAGGAATTAGTTCTTCTTTAAATGTTTGGTAGAATTCCCCCGGGAAGCCGTCTGGCCCTGGGCTTTTGTTTGTTTGGAGATTTTTAATGACTGTTTCAATCTCCTTACTGGTTATGGGTCTGTTCAGGCTTTCTATTTCTTCCTGGTTCAGTTGTGGTAGTTTATATGTTTCTAGGAATGCATCCATTTCTTCCAGATTGTCAAATTTATTGCCGTAGAGTTGCTCATAGTATGTTCTGATAATTGTTTGTATTTCTTTGGTGTTAGTTGTGATCTCTCCTCTTTCATTCATGATTTTATTTATTTGGGTCCTTTCTCTTTTCTTTTTGATAAGTCGGGCCAGGGGTTTATCAATTTTATTAATTCTTTCAAAGAACCAGCTTCTACTTTCGTTGATTTGTTCTATTGTTTTTTTGGTTTCTATTTCATTGATTTCTGCTCTGATCTTTATGATTTCTCTTCTCCTGCTAGGCTTAGGGTTTCTTTCTTGTTCTTTTTCCAGCTCCTTTAGGTGTAGGGTTAGATTGTGTACCTGAGACCTTTCTTGTTTCTTGAGAAAGGCTTGTACCGCTATATATTTTCCTCTCAGGACTGCCTTTGTTGTGTCCCACAGATTTTGAACCGTTGTATTTTCATTATCATTTGTTTCCATGATTTTTTTCAATTCTTCTTTAATTTCCCGGTTGACCCATTCATTCTTTAGAAGGATGCTGTTTAGTCTCCATGTATTTGGGTTCTTTTCAAACTTCCTTTTGTGGTTGAGTTCTAGCTTTAGAGCATTGTGGTCTGAAAATATGCAGGGAATGATCCCAATCTTTTGATACCGGTTGAGTCCTGATTTAGGACCGAGGATGTGATCTATTCTGGAGAATGTTCCATGTGCACTAGAGAAGAATGTGTATTCTGTTGCTTTGGGATGAAATGTTCTGAATATATCTGTGATGTCCATCTGGTCCAGTGTGTCGTTTAAGGCCTTTATTTCCTTGCTGATCTTTTGCTTGGATGATCTGTCCATTTCAGTGAGGGGAGTGTTAAAGTCCCCTACTATTATTGTATTATTGTTGATGTGTTTCTTTGATTTTGGCTACAGCTTGTTCCAGTGAGCACATCTAACTGGAGGGGAGGCTGGGAAATATGGTCTGTCTATACTCCCAGGAGCAAGAGCTAGGTGTTTTGTGCAACAGAGGTCAGGAGGTGAGGAAATGTACACCGAGGAGTGGAATGGGGAATAGGAGACAAGACCGTGAGCAGTTCGATGTTGCCGAAGTTCAAGGAAGAGAGAGGGGGGTCTCGATGAGACTGAAAAGTAGGTGGGAACCAGATCACAATAGTAGGTACCATTTTTGGAGCTCCTACTCTATGCTGGGCAATGCGTTTGGTACTTGACATATATAATCTCCATTATGGTGGGTATCTGAGTTGCGGAGATGAGGTGAGGGATCGCCTATGTTTGTCTCACATAACAATCCTATTTCTTCTATTTTATTTTTTTAAAAGATTTTATTTATTTATTTGACGGACAGAGATCACAAGTAGGCAGAGAGGCAGGTGGCAGCGAGGGGGTGCGGAGGGGTGGAACCAACTCCCTGCCGAGCAGAGAACCAGATGCAAGGCTCAGTTCCAGGACCCTGAGATCATGACCTGAGCTGAAGGCAGAGGCTTTAACCCACTGAGCCACCCAGGCGCCCCCTATTTCTTCTTTTTAAAAAAACACTGAGCCACCCAGGTAAGGCCTCTGCCATCGGTTCAGGTCATGATCTCAGGGTCCTGGGATCAAGTCCCGCATCGGGCTCTCTGCTCAGTGGGGAGTCTGTTTCCCCTCTCTTTCTGCCCTCCTCTCTGCCTACTTGTGATATTACTGTCAAATAAAAAAATATATTAAAAAACAAACAAACAAAAAAAAACCCCATTTATTTGAGAGAGAGAGAGAGAGAGAGATCAAGCAGGGAGAGGGGCAGAAAGAAAGGAAGAAGCGGACTCTCCTGCTGAGCAGGGAACCCAATGCAGGGCTCAATCCCAGGACCCCCGGATCATGACCTGAGCCGAAGGAAATACCCAACCGTCTGAGCCACCCAGGCACCCCTCGAATAACAATCCTATTTCCTAGCAAGTGTATAGAGCTTTAGTGTATGCAATGCAAAAGTACATGTACGATACTGAATACTTACAAGAATCTGGTGAGGAAAATATTCCCATCATCCCTATGTAGAGTTGGAGAAAAATGAGACTTTGAGAGGCTTAAGAACTTGTCCAAGGTCAGGCAAATCCATCTCTTAATGAGGACTCCCATCCACTATATTATATTACCTTTCAAAGAGGGTCTTATGCGTCCTAGTGAGGAGTCTGGACTTGAGCCAGCATGTGTTGAAGCCTTGGGACCATAGCCAGTAGATTTGGTAGAAGCTGCCCCTTTCTAATGCCAAATCTGGGTTCCCTCAGATTTGTTCAGGCTTACCTGAATCCGTGGCGGCCAGCAGGAAGCCTTTCATGAAACCATGAATGCGTTCTTCTTGGGGTGGCACCTGGATCTCCCAGGGGAGGGAGGGCTTACTTTTCAGAGGGAGGGTACAAGGAGCCTCAGTGCCCCTCTCTGAACCCAAGAGGTAGCTTTCTTGCCAACCATGACTGTAGAGGCCAGAACTGGGGGTGGTAGGAGAGCTGTAATGTCCTCAAGTGGGTCATTTGGGGCTCAGAGAGGGGGACTGAAGCTCTCCGTCCGTCCCCTCCGTCTGAAAATGGAGCCCTTCCTCACAAGCGAAGAGAGAGAGGGGGACTGGAAGCAGGGCCACAGGGAAGGTCCACTTACCCATTAGGCACAGTAACACGATATTTTCAAGGGTCCGCAAAAATATTTTAATTAAAATCAGAAGAGAAAAATGAACCACAGATCCAGGAAGGTATTTTAATACATATGAATATGTTCATCTATATGCCAACAGTCATAAAATCTAATTTTTAAAATTTTTTTATGGAGTAAGGTCCTCACGAAGGCAAAAGTGCTCAGTTTATGAAAGTAATAAGGAGGCTGGTAAGTGAAAGTGATGGGGAGATGGGGAGGGGTGTGCGCATGCGTGTGTGTGTGTGTGTGTGTGTGTGTGTGTGTGTTTAAGCCACAGATTGAGGCCCCAGGACTTTGGGTTCTCATGTCTCCAGTTGTTGGACTTACTATGGTCATACTTAGAGCTGCAGGCTGCCACTGTCCATCCTGCTGAACTCCACATATGACATGCTCTAAGAACCTGGAACCTGGCCCCCAGGGTCCCTGCCCTGTATGGGTCTGCATCACAGGAGTTGTGCCCCTCCCTTCCTGGCCCAGTGTCCATAGCTCTTTTGGGGAGAGTGTCAGCATGTCCGGTGTGGGTGGGTCACTTGGTGGAAATGTGGCTGGAAGAAGAGGTTGGGGTGAGATCACCAGTGCTCCCGAGTCCACGCCAGTGGACTTTATCTGAGGAGTACTGGGAAGTCACTGATGCTTTTGGAGCCAAGGACTGATATGAAAGTATCTACATTTTAGGAAGTCAAACAGGGATGATAGACAGGAGGGAGTGGTCACTGGAACCCCAAGGGAGTCATATATACACCATGCTCCCCAAGCCCTTATCATCTCTCTGAGCACAAGTCAGATTCCGACATGAGTGACCCTCTCTGATATGAAGCTCAGTTCCTACACACAGGTCTCTCTGGTCCTGGGCACATGTAGTATTCCTCTGAGCAACTACTTATTCCCCCTACTTCCCAAAGACTTTTGTTTGTCAGGCTCACATCCTGTGTTCTCATGGGTGGAATAAGCCCTGAGGATGGCCTGGGTCCCTGTGTATATACTGGCCTAATGTCATGTGACCTCAACCCAAGCCTTCACCTGACCCCCTTGTTCTGGTGCCACCCACATTCTTTTTACCTTCTTGAATGGGCATCCCAACCCAGGACAAGTTTTTGAGACCAGTGTCCCCTTTATGTCATCAGCGACCCTAAGTTTCTCTAGGCTAGTGGGCTGCCATTCAAGGAATCTGTTTCCACAGCTGAATAGTGAGCCCAAGAGAGCTAAGATCACTGGGATCCCTCTCCCTTCTCCCCTGCCCTTCTCTTTACAGGAAGCTATGCAGGTCACAGAGTGAATCCCATTCACGTAATTCCTGTCCAAGTGCCAGGCTGCCTGAAATCTGACCCACTAGGGACAATACTTTCTTAATGTGAGGTCAGCCCAGCCAGCTCTGGACACTTAAGGATGACAGCCTATATCTTGAGCGGAGTCATGTTCTGGGCACTGGAACAATAGCCTTCTATTCCGTGTGGGACTAGGATTGAAGTAGATGGTCTCTATGTGAAATAGACGGTCCTTCCAAGCTATGACAGCCAGGATGAATATTCCAACCTCTTTCTTTAGACCATGTTTACAGATGGGGTACAAACAGGGAAACTGTGTCTGGGAACATTCTTCTTCTTCTTCTTTTTTTTTTTTTAAAGATTTTATTTATTTATTTGACAGAGAGAAATCACAAGTAGACGGAGAGGCAGGCAGAGAGAGAGAGGGAAGCAGCCTCCCTGCTGAGCAGAGAGCCCGATGCAGGAATCGATCCCAGGACCCTGAGATCATGACCTGAGCTGAAGGCAGCGGCTTAACCCACTGAGCCATCCAGGCACCCTGGGAACATTCTTCTGATGCTCAGCCATCACATAGAGGTTTTAAGTACTCAGGCTTCTACTGCTCCCTGACAAAGTAACCAAAAGACAAATTTACACAAGGAGCACTGGACAAATGTCTGCCTAGGGCATGCCCCATGTTGTGGCTGGTACCTCCAAGGGGTCTGCCTGTAGGTGGTAAATATGTATGGATTCTTCAGAGGTCACAGATCTCATGATTGAGGCTCTTTTGTTGCTCTGGTGGGTGGAGACCAAGTGTAGGAGGAAGCCTCAGGAAGCCAGTTTGCCTTCATCTCTCTCCCTAAAGTTTGTGAAAGCTGGCCTGGAGGTCTCGGAAAGACCATGAGATCTGATGGAATAACCCTACTGTTTCAGTTTTGTGAAGACTGAGGCTAAATGTTGAGAACGCCTTCCGCAGGAATTCTCCATGCTGTTCTTCTGGGGACTCCTTTGGGACTCCATGCTGTAGGTCTCCAGCTCAGAACACAGTCACCGCAGCTGTCACCGCTTATCAAGGACTACTGTGTGCCAGACACTGCACTAAATTCTTTGTAAGTTATATTTATTCCTCATAGAAGCCTTGCAAGGAATTATTTAGATGCCCATTTTGGGGAAATAGAGCCACCAAGAGGTTAGGTAACTTGCCTGAGGTCACATAATAAGTAGCAGAACCAGGATTCTAACCCACGTCTTCCTGACACCAAAGCCCATGTTCTTTACCCTCCACTATATGACCTTAAACTTTGCCATATTGATGACCGCAGCTCTGGGTCTCCAATAGCCACCTGGTACCACACAAGTCTGTGAAGAAGTCTAAGGAGGGAAGGCAAGGACAAGATCCCCTTTCTAATACCTTTCATCATATACTCGGGAGGGCCATAGTCTCTCAGTCCCTTTTGCATGGAAGTGGACAAAGGCAGAGTTGGTTCTACCAGCCAGAGAGCCTGGAACCTTGGGGCTGGTGGGTCTTGGTAGACTGGCCTTGGCACTGGAATCCAAGCTCCCAGAATTCTAAGCTTAGGGATAAGTAAGCTCCCATCAAATGACAAGTAAGGAAACTGACCCAGAAGGAAGAACAAATTACCCAAGACCACAGAACTAGTTAGAAGCATTGTGTATGCGTCAGTGTGTGTGTGTGAGTGTGTGTGCACACACGCACACGCACACGCACATGTGTGTATACAAATGCATGTACGTGTATGTGCTGGATATGACAGTATAAGGGGTCTTTTAATTCCCAGGTCCTATGAATGAGTTCAGGAGAAGGCCGTGGAGTCCGTCTCTACCCAGAGGAGTGGACCATAAAAAAGGCTATTTTTAAAACATTTGTTTTGGTTTAACACAAGTAGTTTATTTGGGACAGGTGACTCCAAGAAGCACCAATGTAGGAGTAGGGGATGAAGAGAAGGAAGCCAATCCATGTTCATCACTGCTTTGACTGCTGGGCACTTCCTGGAGATGGTGTGGAATGTGCCTTGGGTTATTCCTCAAGGGAAGAGGAACCCCGGGGGGTTTATCCACCTGCCTCCATTACCATCTGCTGAGTACTGCTACTTGGGAGCTTCAGCTCCCCAGAACCTCTTCTCAAGCACACTCCAGTAATAAAAGAAAGCGAAGGACTACTTTTAAAGGCGTTTGTAGCCCCTAGTAGCTACCAGTTCTCTAAAGAGTCTGGAAAACTTTTCCAGTAAAGAGGCCTGGGCATGAGGACCAAGGACAGTCTGTAGGAGAGACAGATGAGACTGAATGGTGCCCCCTGGAGGCCGGTTGTGATAGGAAAGGGAAGGGCTATTTCTGTGTGCCCTGCAGAAAGAATAGGAAAGTCCTATGACAGGAGTTGAAGTCCGTTCTTAAAAAGAATTTCTTGATGATACCGGTGAAAAAGACTTATCAGACTTCTGGAGCCCATTCAGCTATGCACCTTGATTAGTGGCCATACAAGAAATGATGGAGCCAAGAAACTTGCCCAAGGATGATTTCCTTAGAGGATTTGAGGCTCCTTGTGGCTAGGGCCAGCCAAAGAGCTCTCCTTTATGGAGGCGATGAGGCCGGGGAGTGCTGGGAGGAGAGATGGCGATGGAGCGACAGGATTTCTCACCCACCCGTGGTTATTCTAGTACCAGAGACTCCAAAGTTGGGTGGAAGCAACAGGAAGAGGTCTCTTCTTTGGCATGATTTGGGGCACTTTCTGTGGAGGCAAAGCTTCAGAAGAAGCAAGCCCTAAGGTCTCTCGGTTCTCCGACCAGGGCCGCCCCACCTCTTGAGCCCCTGCTCCTTATCTGTAAAAAAGGGAGATTGGAGGGCTGGACGAGAGGGCCTCAGGGTCCCGTCCAGTCCTGATCTTCTGTCTCCGTCTGCTGTAGGGGCATCTCTATGGTCCTTGCCCTCCCTGCAGGTCAGTCATCATCAGGTGTGAACTGAGCACCTACCACTTGCCCAGCACTGAGTGGGGAGCAGGGATAAACCGGACTACAGACCCTGGCCTCTAGGGCAGGATGGATGTGGGAAAAAAGAATTAATACTTACTGAGCAATGACTGTGTGCCAGGCAGTGTGCTAAACAGCTTACACATACTGACTCCTTTCCCCCTCACCATAACCTCATAGAGGAGGCAAGCGTAGCTCCACTAGACAGAGGAGAAAACCAGAGAAGGGCCTGGAGGAAAAGCAACTGACCTGAGGCTAGATGGTGGTAGAGCTTGAATTTGAGCCCATGCTGTAGCCATAATGCTTCTCCTCCTGTGGACCAGGAAGGGACTCGCTAAGCACAGCTCCTAGTGTGCTTACAGGGGAAGTAGTTACAGCTAGAATCACCTGGAAAGGCTTCATGGAATTTCAGGGGTCTTCGCACTTGGCCTTGAGGGAGGGGCAGGACCTGCAGACCAGTCAGGGAGGGGGACGACCTGAGGGTGCTAGTTCTCCGGGATGGGCTGGGTGTGGGGGCTCTAGCCTGCTTTGAGCAGGGAGGTGGACAGCAGCTATGGCCCAGCCTGCTGGTATTTCCATTGGAAGGAAGGAGGGGCCAGGAGTCAAATAAAGTTGCTGCCTTAGACCCTGCAGGGCAAGCACCCTCCTCTTCATAGCCCCAGCCCCAAAGAGCTGACGTCTGTCCACCCAGCAGGAGGGGCTTCATGCCCAGATCATGCCTGTAAGGATCATTCCTTCCCCCACAGCTGCTGGGACGGTGTAAAGACGGAGCGGGTTCAGTGTAAACCAGCTTCTTTCCAGTTGCTTAAGCCACTGGTCCGGGAGCTAGATGACTGATAATGATGATCCTTAACACTGATATATAGGAGGGACCATGAGTCAGGCACTTTTCTGAGAACTTTAACTAACTCAAGCCTTCCAACATCCCTATGAGGTAGGTACTATCATTGTGCCCATTTTATAGATGGGGAAACAGGTACAATGAGGTCGAATAGCCTATTGAGGTTCGCACAGCTGATAAGTCAGAGTCCAGGTCCCAGCCCAGGTGATCTGCTCTTCCCCACTGTGCCACACTGCTTCTAAGCACCGCTGCTTCTTCCCTCTTCCTGCGCTACCCTTCTCAAATGTAGGTTCTCTCTCCTTGCTCACAGCTCTCCCCTGCCAAGGCAGCCCCTCCCTAGAGGCGATGGCAGGAGGCACCCCCACGAGTCCCCACCACCAGAAAGGCCCATCAGTGCCCCAAAGGCCAGGCCGGAGTGCCCAGTCTCTCTCCTCACCCCCGCACCCACATGCACCCTGTCCCGCTCTCCCCCAACTGAGCACCATTGCCTTTTGTTCACAGCGGTGGCTCCTGCAGCCAGGCCGGTGGGGGCATGGAGGACTCCATGGTGGCAGCGGCGGCGGTGGCAGCCGGCAGACCCAGTGCCCATGCCCCGAAGGCTCAAGCCCAGGAGCTGCAGCAGGAGGAGGAGCGGCCGGGGACGGAGGGTGCCTCCCCAAGGGATGGCTCCTACCGTGTGGCCTCCCCGGCCAGCAGCAGCCTGCTCCCATGCCCCTAAAGCCTCTGATTATGAGCTCTCCCTTGATCTAAAGAACAAACAGGTACCCAGGGCCTCTGAGGAGGGCGGGAAGGGTGATGAGGGGGTCCTGCCTTCGGGGGCTATCCAGGGTACCAGGGATCTCCCTACTTGGGCCCACCTCTGCTGTAGGCACACTTCTTTCGCCATGACTTCTCCCAGATGGAGCTGTCTTCAGCCCTTCCTTGGAGCCCAGTTTGTCAGGAACCAGCCTCTCCATGGCAGGGGTCATACCTTTGCAATGCCAGTCCCCTCGGTACTGTGTTCAGGGCCCTGTTCCTCTCGCTGTGAGCCAGAAGCTTAAACTGCCCCACCCCCAGACCCTGAGGCAGGTGGCCCACTGTTCTCTGGGAATGAAGAGAGAGCCTCGCTTACGTGTCCATGCAAAGGACAAGCTCCGTGTGTAGGCACACACAGGTTAAAATGAGGTGCCAAGAGAATGGTCTCCTCCAAGCAGATTGAGGATTCCCTGGATTAACCAAAGCTTCCCTACTGGAGAACAAATCCTGTGTGTGTATGTGTGTGTGTGTGTGTACTTATGTGCATATACTTAGAGAAAAACATCATGACTAGAGATTGTGTTTTTTTTTTTTAAGATTTTGTTTATTTATTTGGCAGGGAGAGAGATCACAAGTAGGCAGAGAGGCAGGCAGAGAGAGAAGGGGAAGCAGGCTCCCCGCTGAGCAGAGAGTCTGATGCAGGGCTCCATCCCAGGACAGAGGCTTAACCCACTGAGCCACCCAGGCGTCCTGTGACTAGATATCGTTAAGAAAGAGCATTGAACTTGGAGCCAGAGACATAGGATCCAATCCTTGGTCTTGCTCTAGTTAACTCTGTGACTTTGGGAATGCCAGTTATGCACTCTGGGCACTGGTTTCTTCATCAGCAAAATTGGGCATTAGACCTTGAATCATCTCCAAGGTCCCTTCTAGATCTACAGTGTGTAGGTTCTAAAGAAGCATTCTTTAACTCAATGGGAAAAATCAGTCTTGGGAAGGAAAGCTAGTGGGAAGATCACTAAGACTGAGTCAGGCCATACCAACCTCACTTCTTTCCTTCTGCATCAAGGTCAGCTGTAGGTGGAACATCTGGCTGTCAGCAAAGTATTTAAAAAATCCCCCATGATTGATATGTGGGCAAGAGAGGAAGCAGAGAAGATGACAATATAGTCAAGTGGGTTCTTTTCAAACAGAATTCTTAAAAAAAAAAAAAAAAGTTGGTTTTTCCATCAAGGCCAATTCCTGGGGGAGGTGAGTGGTATGCTGTCCTTGGTCCTGTTCTGTTCGACGGGTTTTGACAAGGCACTAATTTCTGATGACACAAAGCTGAAAGGGGACAGCAAAATACCTCGGTGACAGAATCCAAGATTTTGTAAAAATATTATCCAGACATAAAGATTTAAATGAAAAAGTCCAAATGAAATAGGGAAAAACATCTAAAGTTCTCTTAGCTTGGAAAAGCCCACAGCATTCGTACAAGATGGGCAGGCTTGGCCCTGGGAGAGAGACCTTAGGGCTTCTGTTGACTGTAAGTTCAAAAGGAGTCAATAACCAGGAAATCAGGTGCCAAAGTGAGTCCAGCAGTGCACAGCAGGGTAGATAAAGTCCCCTGGATAAGGAAGCATCTGGCTAGCCCCACACTCGTTCCTGGTCAGGGCATATCTGGAGCCCGTCCTTGATTCTTGGGGCTGTGTTTAAGAAGCAGGTAAGAATGCCGAGGATTCCAAGGTTCTCCCAAGAAGGAAAAGAGGATTGACTGGATCCATATGGAGAAATTGTAGACACGAAAACAAGTTTTAAATATGGAATAGCTGGCATGTGAAAAAGGGATTAGATATATTTTCTATCACTCCAGACAAAAATAGTGATACTAATGTAAGAAAGCTATAGGAAAGGAAGCTTTTAGCTCAACTAACAATCAGAGCTCTTAAAAATATAGAAGGCCTTGCTTGTGAGGTAGTGAGTTTGTGTTCCTGGGAATGCCCAGGCAGGGGTTGGCAGACAGTCCATCTGGAACACTACAGTATGATGTGGCTGGTCAGTTGGCCCAGAGAAGACATCTTCTCGGTTCCACAAGACTGTGCTCCTTGAGGACAGAGACCATCTCCCATCCATCTTCGTACCGTTCCCCCAGCATCTAGCAGAGGGTCTTGGACATAGGAAGAGCTCATTGAGTGAATAATATTTGGATAACTATGGTGTGAAAAGCAACAAGAGAGTGAGGTAACAAGAACAAAATGGTCCCTACTGGCCCCCAAAGAGAGTGTAGTTCATTTTAAGGAGTATCGGGCCAATAAAACTGAGGGAAACCTGTGCTTCAACTTGGGCGGGAGAATTAGTTTAATTCCGAGCCACGATGGCAGATGGAGAGTTGCTCTGATCGGTATCATGGACCTTTTTATAGTGCACATCATTCTGATAGACGGTTCTGCATGTCGGACCAACAGGAGTGGGGTGGGAAAGGTGCGGGAGGGTTGGCAGAGGGTGTGACAGGAGCCTTTGTGTTGAGTGAACCCAGCCTCGGGAACAGCCCACTCCCCTGGATTGAGTATCTGGGTCAAGCATAGATGGCAGGGAGGTAGGAAGAGGGCAAAAAGTGAGGGGCTAGAGAAAAGTGATTAAAAATGCGGCACACATTCATTAAGAGACTGAACTCAATTTCTGTCTCTTCTGCAAATGAACTGTGTGACCCCAGGCAAGCTGCTTAACTTCTCTGGGCCTCCATTGCCTCCTATCTCTTTGGGGCTTTGTACATGCTGTTCCCTCTGCCTCTAACACTAACATTCATGCTCCCCTCCTCACTTGGCACTTGGCCTCCATTACTCTTTATTTTATTTTGAGACAGAATTGTGGCTTTCTTTCCTCCTCCTGGCAGCTTTCCCTGCCCTCCCAAGCCTGTGTTGGATGTCCCTTCTCTGTGACCCTCCCACACCCAGCCGTTCCCAGTCATAGCCCTTCAGTCCTATATCCTCATTCCCTTTTGATTTGACCACTCCTTGAAGGCAGGATGCATGACTAAATAAAATTCATCATTTTATCCCCAGTGCCTGACACAGTTCCTGGCATGAAGAAGATGCTCAGGGATGAAAAGCGGAAAATACTAAGGGAGCTGAAGAGGGAGAGGGGCGTAAGACCTGGGGCCAGGACCTGGCTCTGCTTTGGGTTTCCTTGAGATCTAGGATATGGTATTCTGATTCTGTCAGTCCCACCAGTTGCACAAATACTGTAGAACTTGGACTGGAAGGATCTTGGACAGTCACTATCTCCCTAGTCCACCAACTGCTAGTCTTGCTCCATCAGCCGGTCCAGAATCCTAGGCAGTTTCTGTGGCTTCTCGCTCCTCCACATCCGCTCCAACCCAACCTCCACTGCTGCTACATCTTAACTATTTCCCCAATTCCCACCCTCTCCTGCCACCCCCACTACTCCCACCCCAGGGCAGGCCACCATCCTCTCCTGCCTGAGCCCCTGGGCGGGGGAGGCCACACATTCCCCTACTTGGAGCTGTGCTTCCTCCAAACTGATCTCCACGCTGCCACGGAGCCCTCTTGGAGAGCACATCTGATCACGGTGTCTGTCTGAAAGCCTTGCATGGCTCCTCTCCGTGTGCAGCACAAAGACTTCTCCAAGGTCTCCTACCACCAGACACAACTCTGTCTCCTTCCCCGCTCCCAAGTGGGTTCCAGCCATTCCCACTTGCCTTGCTCCAGACCTCTGTGCTGTCGTTTGCCTCCGGGCCTTGGCAGATTTTATTTCCTTTGCTGGGAATACTCCCCTCTTGTCCCTCCAGCACACGTCACTGGGGAGATCTCTGCTCATACTCCGCATCTCAGCTCAGGATCCCTGAGCCTGGCTGTGTGCTTTCACGGAGTGCCCCTCTGATGTCTCTGTGCCACCTGAGAGCTGTCCCACCCAAAAAGGCAGGGGCTATGTCGTCCTCAGGGCTGTCACGGAGTCGAGCAGACTGTGCCCAGAACACCTTTGTAGTCTCTGTGGGGACTGAGCACTGCTCAGAGCTGTGTGTTAGATGATATACAGCTCTTGCCCACCTTTGCTTCCCAGCACCCAGCACAGTCCCTGGTGCCTAAGACATGCTTCACACTGGAGGAACACAGGAGTGAAAGAACAAACAAATGAATGAATGAAAGAACGAACGAATGAATGAACGAAAGAATAAATGAGTCCGCCCCCCAGACATCCCTGCTTCCCAGCCCACAAGGCCTCTCCTCATACTCACACAGTGAGGAGGTCCTCCAGTCTGGCTTCTCCTGTCCTCCGTTCCCTCCATCCTCAGCTCTGTCGCTTTATCTCACAGTGGTCCTTGAGGTTACAACCTCCCTGGACAAAGAACATGCAGGTCCTATTGGGGGGTCCTTTAGGAAAGTGGTGTGGGGAGGATGCATAGGGCAGCCGAGTGAGTTCCACATTCATCCTTGCTCTCGAGGGAGTTCGGATCCTGTTGTGTGCCACTGCTGAGGAGGACCCTGTTGGAGCCCGTGTGGGGTGTCCAAATGGCATGGTCTCTGTGCCATCCAAGCCAGGGGACCATGTGCCGGTGGTCCGTAGCAGCCAGGCCTTGACCCCACGTCAGGTCCTGGGTGGAAGTCATGTTTTCTTTTTTGGACAGCAGTCCTTTCTACAAGTGATCTCCCCTACCCGAGCCTTGGGGTCCAGCCTCATCCGTGAGGTGATCACCCTCTCAAGGGGAGAGGTGGTTGATTATGTTTCCAACTCTCTGGTCTCAGTTTCCTCATTGAAGAAACAAGAGGTTATTCTGGAATATCTAAGACTCGTTCTTCCTCTGAAGGTGAGAGTCCCACCATGGCCCTGGACGGCATCAGGGGCAAGCCTACAGATGACAGTGAAGGCAATGCCAGTGAAGGGTAGTCCTTCTGTCCACCTGCATCCAATTCAGGGAGCGCTATCACACAGCTGCTATGTGCAAGGCCTACAAAAGACGCAGTTCCAGGCCTCA
This sequence comes from Mustela nivalis, assembly GCF_964662115.1. Classification (NCBI taxonomy): domain Eukaryota; kingdom Metazoa; phylum Chordata; class Mammalia; order Carnivora; family Mustelidae; genus Mustela; species Mustela nivalis. The sequence continues at coordinate 615,584 of NW_028136259.1, read as the reverse complement.
GGGAGCTCGCTCCAGGGGTGGGTGCTGACATGTAGCGGGTACTAAGTAGCACTAACAGCCCTAATCTGTGCCAGACGAGGTTCTAAGCATTTCTTAGCATTATCTCCCCAGATCTGCAGGCTATCTCGGTGAGCTAGGGACTACTCCTACCCCCATTTGAGGAATGAGGGGACTGAGGCTTAGCCGTAACAAGTAACTCACCCAAGGACACGTCCCTAAGTGTGTGTCCGCGGTCCAGCCAAGACTGGGACTCGCAGTCTTTGATTTTATCCCAAGTCTTTCACGAGAGCAGCAAAGGGGTAGGTTCCAAGGAAGCGGTGGAGCACTGCTGACAGCGAGGAGCCCAATCTGGGGTTCAAAGCAGGCTCCCCACAGCAGCAGCTCTCCCTGAGGCAGTCTCTGTGACTGAGGAGGAGCAGAGTCATTAGTAGCCCCCAACCCTAGCTGGCTGGGGCCCAGAGAGGTTCTCAAGAGCATCCTGACTCCTAGGCAGGCCTCAGTGCCCTGTTGTGTTGAGCACTTTCTGTGTTTTGGACAGCAGACAGGGAGGTGGGAAAACAGGGAAGACGCAGGGGTCCCATCCCAACAGGTGCCAGGCGCAGGCCAGCTTCCCCTGGGGGCCGCCATTAGCATCTCCGAGCTCCTCTGAGCTCTCACCCCTACTGTCTGCTCCTAAGGCTCCTGGAAGCCTTCCCTTGCCAAGTTCTGCAGGCTCATTCCACGTAATGCTTAAACATTCTCAGCTGGGAAATCTTGGATCCGAGGAAATTCTTGCTCACATGTGAAAGCCACCCCCCACCTCGGGCTGGCTCCCTCCTCCCCCAGCCTGACTTGGCAGCCCTCTCTCTGCGGCCTCCTCTCTCTGCGGCCTCCTCTCTCTGCGGCCTTCCTTGGGCCCGGCTGTGGCAGCAACCTGAAAAGAGGGAGCATGTTCTAATTAACACTGAGAGGCTCATTAGACAGACAGAGCCCCCCAACCCCCCCTCCACCGCTTCTCCTGGCAGAAGCTGAGAGATTCTCACCTCCTCTTGGGAGGAGGCGAGGCTACAATTACCCATGATTCATGGGGTGTAGAGGGAAGTGAGCTGAGCTGCTCTTAGGCCAGTGGTCCCAGAGACCTTCCCTCCCTGGGCCCACTCCCCACTTACACCCACCCCCGTGTCCATCTCTTTTAGCTCTCTAATCTGGCACCTGTTAAGAAAAGAAAAGTATTAGGGTGCTTGGGAGGACCTGGCTGGGTAGACAGAGCTGATCTGGGACACTGCCAAGTTCCCAAGCCCTGGATGGGGGCGAGATAGTGGAGGGAAAGGGGAGAATGCAGCATTTGACTCCAAGCCCAGATCCGGAAGAGAGCCTAGATTTTTATTTTCCCTGGGATATAGGAGAGAGTTCAGTTTAGTTCCTGTCTGCAAACATTTATTAAGCCCCAGCCATGGCTCTGGCTCGATGCTGGGCCCCAGGAATGTAGAGACATAATACCATCCTTTTTGTAAGGTACAGTTTGTGGGGCTACAGAGCATGGGCCATAAAGGATGGGAAAGAAACAGTGGGGGAGAGTGCAGGCGGGGGTTGCAGCAGGCACAAGGCTGGAATAAATGGGAGATGGTTTTGTTAAATGTGCTGGAACAAATGGAGAAGATCCAACAATTGAATTCAAACACCACAGTGAGCAGTTGCTCCTTGCCAGTCTCTGTGCTGGCTGCTGGGCATGGATCAGAGGGCTCAAATAATTTCTGCTCTGTTCGAGTTGGGGTCAGTGAGGTGGAGAGAAGGGTGGGTTAGATAAATATCCCAAAGGTGAGTGGAGAGACCTGAGTGTCAGAGAGATAAGAAACAACGTTCTCCATGGGCAACTGAAATGAGGAGCCACCCGTCAGGTTGGGGGACTGAGAAGGCTTCACAGAGGAAGCACATTGGAGGCAGGTCTCAAAGAAAGGAAAGAATGTTGCAGACTGAGTGACTAGGCTGAGCCAATGCTCAGGGCAGGAAAGCCTAGCGTTGGCTGGGGGAAGTGCAGGAGTCCAGCCAGTGTGTAGGCAGGCTTGGCGTAGGAGTAGAAGATGGGAGGAAGGCTGAGGCCAGATTGCTCAGGGTCGGAAGGTCAGCAGGAAACACTTCTACTTATTGTGGGTGATGCTCTCAAGCAACGCAAAGCCTGTGTTCACATCGGCTCTTCAAGACCCTTGATCAGCGTCATGTAGGGTGGATGGTAGGTGTGAACAAGAAGCAGGAAGGCAGTGGGGAGGTTGCCAGAGATCCAAGTGGGGAGCCAAAGACAGCCTCACATGGCAACAGTCGGGTCAGGTTGATGCAAAAGGTATTGGGGTGGGGGGGCGTGGAATAAAGGCTTTGAGGCTGACAAATGCAGAGGCCGGGGTGAAGGAGAACCCATGGTCAAATGCAAGTTTCCCAGCCTGGAGAATGTAACAGCCAAGGCTCTGTATGCAAAAAAAGAAGTCCTCGAGAGCTGGTTTAGGGAGGTGGGGGAAGACAGGGGCTTTGTATAGGTGTACAGGGGGATCCGTGGGTTGTTAGAAATGCAAGTCTAGGATCAAGCCTAGGAATGGAAATTTGAGAGTCATTCCCATCATCATCATTGTCATCAAGTTACTACTTACTCTATACCTATTATGTGCCAAGTGCTATACAAACAGTTCAAATCTCATAACAAGGTACAGGATAAGCAGGATTAGTTTCATTTAACAGATAAGAAAGTGGAGAATCAGAGATGTTAGGAAACTTGCTCAAGGTCAACCAGCCGGGAAGAAGCAGATCTGGGCCTGAGTATCTCTCCTAAGGCTTATTCATCAGTCCATTAAAGTAGAGTGAAGTTATGATAGGAAACAAGGTTCTCACATAAGAGGTGAGAAGACATTAGCCTGTAGATGTTGCCACAAAGGCTCTGCATGAGACAACTTCCCTCTTAATTGGTGCCTAATTATCAGTTACCAGAGGCTGCTCTGACGACGTCCAACATGGCAGTTATGGAATGTCCGGAAGGGCTCAGATGTGTCTGCAGAGTGGAAGATGGCCCACGTGGGACTCGTAACTGACATGCGTAGGGGTTTCGCGGTCAGAATGTAGGATGAAAGGGCTATGGAAGCAGGCAGACCAAGGTAGACTGGGTCGTGAGAGCTGAGGACAGAGTCTCAAGGTGATAAACACACCAAGAACTGTGGAAAAGGGGCAGAAGGAGAGTGAAGGACGGACCATTAGGTTTCATGATTAAAGGTCTCTGGTGACCTTCCTGAGAGTCACTTTAGAAGACTGGTGGGAGCAGGAGGCAGACCCTGAGGAGTCGGCGCATACAGGGTTGGGTTGGCTGTTTGGCACTTGTTCATGGAAGGAGGCAGAGGGTATAGACTAGTCTTCCAAAAGGTCTGGTGGCAAACAGAGAAAAAGAGCCTGGGCCAGTGCCCCAGAGCAGTGAAGTCAAGAGGAGTTGTGTTTTATCCAGGGGAGATCTGGGAGGGTCTGTAGGCAGGTGGAAAGGAGCCAGTGACACAGTAGAGTTTGAAAATGCAAGTGAAATACATCAGTTCCAGGAGAAGAAAGTTATGGGTTAGGTTAGGGGGGGGGGGTTTGAGAGTCACAAAGATAAATTTGCAATTAATTCTTTAATGTATTCAGTAAATATCCACTGTAGTCCTACTGTGTGCTGGGTGCTCTCTAAGCACTGGGGATAAAGGAGTGAACATGGCAGAGTCTGTGCATTCGTGGGGCTTACAGTCTAGTGGAGAACTTGATGGGAACAGATTAAAGATATTCAAAATCTGGTTTTCTTCTCTGCTTGGGACACTAGGACACAGGCTGGTAGAAATCTCCTAGGCTTAGCTCAGCCTTCTCTCTCCAGGAAGGATGATACTGTGCTAGGGAAATGGACATCTTTCCCATTCTGGAAGCATTTCAGGCAATGGGGTTTCATACCTTCCCTCTGTTGCCCATAGCATCGCATAACCTGAAGAGAATGCTCTTGGGCCTAGCATTTCCCTCAAAGCGTGAGTAGGCCAGGTTAGAAAGAAGTAAGAATCTCTGCCTGGTGTCTGTTTCTTCTGGTCCTCCAGACAGAAATTGACAGAGGGAGGCAATTAAGTGGTCACCTCCCCTCAGTTTGCACCTTGGAGGGCTCTCCTGCCTCGTTAAGGCCAATTGGCCATTCCAGACCTCAGGGAACCTGCCAGAGTTCTGCGGGGACACTGAGCTGAGCCACATTGATCTCTCCCCTCTGATGTGATTTCTGTGAAAGCAACAACAAAATGCCTCTGAGATATCAGGAGTTTCTCTTTCTCTGGAGATCTTGGGTACATGATGAAACCCTGTAGGCAACTGTCCGAACGTTCCAGGAGGCAGAACTCAGACAGCCCGAGATTCCCGCCCCCCCTAGTGCGCACATCCGTATAATTCCCTTCCATGGGAAGTGCCGTGGGACTAGAGGGCATAATAAGGTATCCCTCCTGTGATTAGGTTACCACTCAGTTGACCTTAAGTGAATCAAAGGAAAATCACCCCAGGAAGCTTGACCTAATCAGGTGAACCCTTTAAAAGAAGGAAAGAAGGTGAAGTATCAGAGTCACTCTCCTGTTGGCCTCAAAGGGCCAAACTACCATGTGGCAGAGAACATTAGGTAGCTGTGACTAAGGGCCTCAGCTTGGAATGTCAAGCAGCTGAACTTAGGATACCTACTGGCCACTCTAATCTTAGTGAGATTCAGCTTCCCCCCCTATTTTCATAGAGGACAGCCAGACTGAGGAAGATAGAAAGCATAAGGCCACTAGGTCTGGGGATGGGGAAGGGCCCTGAATGGTGAGACAGAAGAACCGAAGATAGGATTGATGTCATGCCATTTTACCCGGGATCGTCCCTGGGGGTTGTGGTTGTGCCTGTCAGTGTTCCTGGGCTAGAAGGATGCCTCTGTTGGTCCGGGGGTAGGGGGGCACCCATGGGGAGGGAACCCAGCGGATCGCTGAGGTCGTGAGAGGCAGTCACTCCACCTGCAGTGGCTGGTGAGCCAATGTGGCTAAAGGTTATTGACCACAGGGGGAAATTCTCTCTGGTTCTTTTCTAAGAGGTTTCAATAAGGGAGAAAGAGTGAGAGCATTGCCACATGACGGGGAGAAATGGCCATAGCAGGAGGATAGAGCTGGAAGGAGGCGAGTAAGGGCCTTGAAGAAACACCGGTCCCTTGCCACAAGTTTTCCTGGGTTCACACTGCCCACGTGAGGTAGCATGTGCCCACCAGCCCCACCCAGCCCTGCCCTGATTGTACAGCTCCTGTTGTTGGGAACAGAGGTGGCCCAAATTATGGGGCACCCAAATTATGGTAGCCTGGAGCGACTCCCTTCTTAAAATATCCGTCCACCCACTCCTCTGTCCTCCATCTATGAAATTCACATTTATTGAGCATCTACTATGTGCCAGCCCTTGGGCTGGGTATCAGGAACACGTTGATCAATCCCCAGTCATCCCCTTATGATGATCCCAGAGTTGGGAATTTCCGCAATGCAGTGATGAGGAAGAAAGGTAACGGGAGGAGCAGCATTATTTTTTACGCATTCCTGTTTAATTTTTAATTTGTTATTGTTTTAAATGTGCACACATGTAGAAAGAATAATGTAGTAAACTTTCAGATAACCACCCCCCAGTTCCAACAATTTTTGTTAATAATGTTTCCTCTAATGGTTCCAGTATTTTTGATGGAGTATTTTAATACAAACTCAAGATCCCGTGTATTTCACCCATAAGGACTTACATACAGATCTCTGATCTGAACGCTTTAAAACAAACAGCTATCTGATCCCCAAATGCAATGCCCTGACCTCTGCCCGCTCCACCTCCCCGCCCCCCAGAAATCGCCAACCGCTGGGAAGCCAGTCTTATATCCTACACATCTAGGAGTCTTGACAAGGATCTGGTATCCCAGGCCCTGACATGCTGGAGTTTCAGACTTTGACCCTTTAGTCCCCCCACACCCCCTCCCTTCCCCCGCCCCAGGCCTCACCGCGCTCTTTCTTCTACCTGTTCTTGCCACAGATTGAAATGCTAGAACACAAGTACGGGGGCCACATCCTGTCCCAGCGCGCCGCTTGCACCATCCAAACCGCCTTCCGCCAGTACCAGCTCAGCAAGAACTTCAAGAAGATCCGCAACTCGCTCCTGGAGAGCCGCCTGCCGCGACGGATCTCCCTGCGCAAAGTCCGCGCGCCAAGAAGGCGCTCATGGAGGGCTATGGCCTCATGGGGCTGCCACTGGTGTGCTCGCCCTCCCTGCCACCCACCTTCGCGGGCACGCTCACTGTGCTGGGGGACTCCTTCACCGAGCAGGTGCAGTCCCTGGCCAAGTCCATCGATGATGCGCTCAGCACCTGGAGCCTTAAGACCATGTGCTCCCAGCCAGAGAGCCGCGCCTACCAGCTCCACCAGGCCCTGCACGCGGGCGCGGGGCCGCCGGGCCTAGAGGCCGAGATGCCGGAGCTCGACAGTGCCCGCCCCGCGCCCGCGCCCGCGCCGGGGTAAGAAACCGCCGAGGCCGCTGGCCTGCCCCAGGGCCATGGCAGTACCTTCATGATGGCTTTCCGGGACGTCACCTTGCAGATCGCCAACCAGAACATCTCTGTCTTCTCAGCCACGGCTCTGTCGGTGGCCAACTGTCTGGGCACGCAGACCGTCCAGGCCCTGGCGGAGCCCGCGGCGGGCAAAGCCGAGCACGGAGAGGCCCCGGGGCAGGAGGCCTCGGTGGCCACAACCGCGGCTCAGGGGGACGTGCCCGCCGAAAACATGGGCACAGAGGCCAGAGCCAGCGGGTCCCCGAGCACCCACCCTCCTGGGGCTGCTGTGGAGGCGCTGGTGGAGGGGACCAAGGTGGCGGCGGAGGCAGAGGTGGTGGAGGAGGGGACTGGGGAGGTGGGAAAAGGGACTGAGGCTGAGGCTGGCGAGAACTCAGAGCCGCTGAGCAGCAGCAGCACGTCCACCAAGTCGGCCAAGTCAGGCTCGGAAGCATCAGCCTCAGCCTCCAAGGAGGCCCTGCAAGCCATGATTCTGAGCCTGCTGCGCTACCACTGAGAGAACCCCGCCAGCTGCAAGTCGCCCACGCTCTCAACCGATAACCTGCGCAAATGGCTCTACGGTATCGGCCTCAACCTTTCCAACATGTGAGTGAGCACCGACTCAGGAGCTCTGGGGAGACCCGGGAAGCTCTTGGTCGTCGGGGAAGGGGCAGGGGCTACAATGGCATCATCCCAGCACCCTGCCTGGTGACATTTGTGCCGCACCTGCTCCTGGAGGTGCTGGGTAGGGATGCACGTTTTCTTTTTAATGGTTCACAAATTTATGTTCAGGATTAGGGACAAAACAACACATCAAGCCCATGCATTCAGCACTATTCCTGATTACTAGGGCTTGAAAAGTGAGGGAATTGAAAAGAAAATGCAGTATTAAGTAATAGTCCAGGTCGTATGAGGATTGAGCCGAAATCCTTCAGGCAGACCCGAAGCCAAGGAAACAGCATCGTCTTAGGGGGATGACGTCAAGGAGGGAGCACAGAGGAAAACAAGGAAAGGCAAGGGAGGGTCTGGGTGGGTGAGAAGGAAGAGAAGGAGCACAAGGAATCCAGGTAAAAGGCAGGAGAGGGGCGGGGATAAAAGGGGTCGGCCACAAGGACACAGAGGTGGCACAGAAGTGAACAGGAGAAGGAAAGCAGGAAAATGAACAAGGGTTTTGGTTCAGAGTCCCCAGCCAGAGCCCCAGCCAGAACTGTCCTTGCAACTAGAATGTAGAGAGCCAGGGGCCAGCAGTGTACAGGCACCCCTCCCGTGGAAATCCCATCACCCTCCGTTCACCCCTTCCTTCAGAGCCCCGAGCCAGGAGATTGAACATCTCTCCCAGCCACGTGTGTGTTCACTTATTCACTCAACTGTCACTTATTGAATGCCAGGCGCGTTGACCATGGAGATGAAGAAGACACATGCCCTGGTCTCCAGAAACTTCTATTCCAGGGAGGAACAGCTACTGTTCCCAGCTCACCTTACATAAAATATCTGCAAACTTCCTAACATTATCTAGAGATGGCCTTATTATGCCATTTTACAGAAAAGAAGCAGGCTCACACAAGTAAGGTGAGTTGTGAGCTCACACTCACGCAGACCCTGGGATCCCTCAAGACAGTGGTTCTCAAACTCTCTGTAGTAAAGGACCAGTCTGCATTTTCACCCACTAAGTGGTGGCTGATACTTTTGTGAAATGCAATAAAAATGAGTTGCTAGAAAAACAATCACATGCTTGGTTATCCCAAAAATGTCAGAGTGCTATAAAAGGTTCTAAACGCTTGCCCTCTGTTTTTGTACTTAGCTTCTCCTGAACCAGTCAGATACAGTTCAGGGAACAGCATGGATTTGCAGGCCATACTGTGAGCACATCTGCCTAAAAACCCAGTACCTACATCCACACGTAGAGACTAGAGCTTGAGAAAGTGATGATGGAGAGCAGGATTCTTGTGTCCCTGTGGCCAGTGCGGTAGGAGAGCTCCCCTCTGCTCCCCAGAGCCCTGCTTCTGGGGCGAGTACTGCATACAGACGACAGAACACAGACAGGGTTGAAGGGCCTTCGTGGCAAGCCTCCAGGCCTTTCAGGGAAGACAAAAAGAAACCTCTCCACTTGCTCTGGAATTCTCTTCGTCTGCCAGACCTAACTCCTTCTCTCCCCATGCTATCTTCACTCCTGTGTGTGTATTAGGGTGGGGGGTGGGGGTGTTCATGAAGACAAGGTTCCTAGGTGAAGCCCCTGGGACAAGGAGCCCATCTGCAGCAGAAGGAATCCTGGCTTTTAGATGGAATTCTTCCCAGAAACTTCCAGGCACTTCTGTAGCTTCCCTGGGTTGGAAGAAAGGGAGGAAGGAAGTCGTGGATAGCCTTGGCTCACTCTCTACTTCTTCTTCCCACCTCCACTCCCACCCCCAGAAACCCAGACAAAGGCATCCAGTTCCTGATCTCCGGAGGCTTCATCTGGACACCCCCATCGGAGTGGCCCACTTCCTGCTCCAGCACAAGGGCCTCAGCGGGCAGATGATGGGGGAGTTCCTAGGCAACAGCAAGAAGCAGTTCAACCACGATGTGCTGGAGTGAGTGCCCCTCTCCCCACGCATGGCCCAGAGTCCCACAGGACACAGGGGAGGGAACAGGACCCCTGGAGTCTGGGCCCGTTGCTGTATCTTGACTAGTCTCTGTTTCCCCCTCCTGGGGTCCTGCATTTACTGAGCGGGCTCCAGGCTGGGTCCCACTGAAGGCACCAGGGGTATAGAAATGGTCGAAGGAGACGAAAAGGCCTCCTTCCCTGCTACCCTGTGGGGCCAGAGAGGAGGACTGGGTCTACACGGGGACTATCTCTGCCTGGTGAACAGACCCTCAGCCCACCACCTTGCTGCCATCTGCCCAGCCCCTGAGCCCCCACTGGCTGGCTTGCTCCCCATGTGGGTTCAGTTTCATATTGGTGGAGGCAAACACAAGTCAGGAAAAGGGAGTTAGATGGAAGGGTTTTAGAGCAAGAAAATACAGTGATTCCACAAACATACGTTTACCACCAAGATCAATAGATGTGCGCAGGATGTGGACTTGGCTTCACTAGTGCTCTTGGCTCTGTTCATGTGGAGGCGTGGGCAGGTGAGAGCACCTAGGTCTGGGGTGGCATCCTTGGGGCCTCGAAGCCACCTTGCCCCTGACAGAGAGAGAGGGTGAGGCCCCATAAAGTCTGCTCCAGACCCCCTTCTTGAAGGTCAACATGCTGTCGGAAGCCTCTCCCTGGGAAGTCAGCAGACGTGTTTCTCGGGGGTTCTGAAACAATCTCTCCCTTTCGTCTTGCTCTTGGAGCAGTAAGGGGCTGCTGTAGGAGGGACAGGGGTCTCCTGCCCGAGGGTTTGGGAGTAGCCTGACTGGCAAGATTGTCACTGTGCCCGGAGCAGGAGCTCGGAGACTTGGCTTCTGTTTACGCAGTAGTCTTGGTGCTGTGTCTTTGGACAAGTCCCTGCCCTGGGGCCTGCGGTTCTCTGCTCGTGGACTGGAGGGGGCTGGATTATGAGGGGTCATCCCGTTGTCCTCTGGAATCCCTGTCATGCACCTGAATCCACTCAGTCTAACTGAGTACAGTCCGAAGAGCAGGGGCTTGGACATATGTGAGGGACCTTGAAATCCCAGGATGCCCCTTAGTTGACGGAACTCAGTCCCCCCCCCATTTGGACACCCAGACCCTCCCCCACTAGTGCTTGAGATGCTCTGAGGGAGGGTCTTGCAGAGGAAACTGAAAGGATAAGTGTGCTTCCTTCCTCCTCCTTTCTTCTCCCTCTCCCTCGCCACCCCCCCTTTCTCCTCAGCATCAGCCCTGCTGGGTAGGGTGCCCTGAAGGGAGACCCTGAGGAAATGATAGAAAGAAGAGAAAGATCAAGTTTTCTCTGTCTCCTTTCGCACAGGCTTTCCCTCCATCTAGCTCATCTCTCCAGCCTTTTCATCTGCTTTTGTCCCCATTCCACTCCCGCCCCCCCACTGCCCTGTTTCCGTGGGAGGGTGAGTGGGGGTGTGCTCTCCTCAGTGCTTCATTCTCCTGGCTCCCCGTGCCCCTGGGGGACCCTGCTTTGTCTCTCTGCTCTGGGGCTTCCTGCTTCACTCCCAGCCCTGACTGACTGTGTCTCCTCTGCCCTCCCCAGTCACCCTGTGGCCTGGCCCTGAAATTCTCACCTGCGAGGTCCACGGTGACCTGGCACACTGGGAACGCGCAGTTTTCCGGCAGCCCCGGTGGTGCGGGCGCCCGGCAGCATGATGCTAACTAATTGCCATCCTCCCTGGGAGACGGAGTATGTGGGCTGGAGACAGGCAGCCCCCTTGGGGAGGGGCGCCGCTGGGAGCCTGGGACCAGGCTGGCAGCTGAGGTGGGGAGCAGGCTAGGGATGAGGGGGCAGTGTGGTGGCAAGAGAAAGCTGCTCCTGACAGGGCCTGCTCTGAAGCCTGGCTCTGCTCCTCTCGTGCTGGGAGGCCTCCTCTGGGCCTCGGTTTCCTTACTGGGAAGCGAGCGAGAGGGTCGGGCTGTGCGATCTCCAAGGTCCCTTCAACTCCGGTGACTCTGAGATCTTATGTATTCCTCGGTGTCACTGTCTCACACTGGGATGGTTGCAGAATCGTTCACCCTAAAGGTCAAGGCCATGCTTTGTCAGGCCACGGGGGCATCCCAGAGCAGCCCGCGGGCTCCAGAGCTGGGAGCTCACAGTTCCTGCCACAAACACGCAGTGCCTGCTCCGGGCTGGGAATGAGGCTGTGCTGGGCATCCCTGTGAGTACAGGATGGGGGCAAGGAGGAGCAGGTGTGGCCGTGGCCTCAGGGGAACTCACACACCCTGGTGTCAGTAGGAGAGATGAGCAGAGGGAAGACAGGGAGACAGGGAACTTCCGCAGGCCTAGGGGTGTCAGGAGAGTGGAGTGTAGAGCTGAGCCCCCTCCGCCCCAGTGGGTGCCTCGGACCCTTGTGCTTAATTTGCCGGCACACCCAGCCTCTGTGCGGAAACAGCACCGAAGGGAACCTCTTCACCCAAGTCCGAGTTGCTGCCTGCCTGGCTTGTCTCCTGTAGGGTGTCCGTGGGAGATGGGAGGCAGGAAGGGGGCAGGCACTCACAGGGGAGCCAGATGCTGGGGTTCGGGGGGGTTCCCTGCCACTCAAGCCAGCTCTCCCACCACCTCTGGGCATCTGCTGCCTCTTCCTTATGCCCACCAGAGAACACACACAATAACAAAGTCACCGGTGCCATTTTGTCCAGGCCGAAAAGGCTTCATTGGGATTCTGCACAGCGTCCCTGCCCCCACCTGGTGACATTCAGCATGTCTCATCCATTCTGCACAAAGCTGCTTGCTGAATAAAAGGACATAAATCACCCATCCCGTTGGAGACTGAGACAGCCCCGGCCACTGCACTCTCCGAGATGTAGCTGGGCAGGAAGGGGAGAGGGTGGAAGCTTCTAGGAGGGGATGGGGTGAGACCCTGACCCCTACTACCTATGGGCCTGTGGAGAAAAGGAAGATAGAAGGGGCCAAGCAGAATCCACCTCAGCTGCTGGCCTACGTCTGAGCGCCATGGATTCCGTGACGTTGCCTCCGGAATCGGGCCCTTGCTTCTCTAGGAAGCTGATCTCTCCATCCCTTAGTGCCCTGATTCCATAGCAGATCCGTTCTAAGAAGAAATGTATTGAATCAGGGTGTATTGAATTAGTAGAAGGCATCCTGAGCTCCAGAGGCCATGTCCATTCCACTGTTTACCTGGGAAGTGTTTGGTTTTTATAAAGGAGAAAAGGGCCTGTTGCCTCACTTGTCAAATGAGGACAATAGAACCCACGTCATGCAAATTACAGTTTTAAAATGCGTGTAAAGTGCTTATGTCAGTGACTGAGGCTAAGTCAGTTCTTTAGGAATATTAGCTATTTCCATTATTATCTTTCTCACTTGAAAGCACAGGTCGGTAGATGCCTCCCCAGCCTGGCCCTGGGGCTGGGCCAGGTCTGGTTGGAGATCAGGTCCACTCCCCAGACAGCAAGAACTTGCTGGGGCTTGCTAGGGAGGGAGGGGAGCTTATTTGGGGGCCATCCTGCACTCTGAGGAAATCTTCTCTGGTGCTGAGATGAGAGGGGCCCTGGCGGCCTGGCCTGAGGAGCCAGACATCAGCTGGGGTTAGGATCCTGGGGCGCTGGAAGCTTCTCCCTCTCAGTTGGGAAATCCGATTCAGGGGGTGACGTCACGGAATCCATGGCGCTCAGACATAGGCCAGCAGCTGAGGTGGATTCTGCTTGGCCCCTTCTATCTTCCTTTTCTCAGGCTGGGAAATCTGGCTCTGCTCTATTTCCCTTCTGAAATGTTCGCCTCGGCAGTTTGAAGGCCAGTGAAGGGGGAGTGGGCTGGGTGATCTTTTCTGAGGGGAATCACAGACGCAGGGCGGGTGTGGGTATCTGTCATTTCCGTGGAAGTGCACGGAGGGCAGCTTTTGGGCTGAATTGCCAGAAGGGTTTCCTGGATGCTCCTTCTCTCGCTGCGTCTACTCCGTTTCTTGTTCAATATTAGAATTTGACATTTTAGTCAGATCTCATTATTTCATTTCCTTGGAAATGTGTTGGCCAGAGTGTAACAGATTTGTTCTTCTGAGGAGACATTCAGAAATGAAGACAGATTGCCTGTCCAACTCAACAGGCTGGGAGGTGCTAGCCTTTCATGGAAGAAATTATTTGAGAATGTCTTGCCCACTCTGCCATGGGTAACCTCAGAATGGTTACTTTGTTTCTGGGGAATTCCACCAGGAAGGAGAGAGCATTCTGGGGCCCAGGCTGGCCCTTATGAGTCTGCAGGAGGGTGGAAAGAGGCCCGGGGCAGGCCGGGATAGACTCTGTGTTTATTTCCACTGCTTTAAAAACACACTGCCACCACCCAGCAGGTTAGAAGGACAGGGTCTCTTCTTTTTTCTTTTAATTTAATTGTATTTTATTTAAATTAAGTTAATTAACATAGTGTATTATTTGTTTTGGAGATAGAGCTCAGTGATTCATCAGTCACATATGATACCCAGTGCTCACTACGTCATGTGCCCTCCTTACTGCCCATCACCCAATTACCCCATCCCCCCACCCAGCACCCCTCCAGCAGCCCTCAGTTTGTTTCCTGAGATTAAGAGTCTCTTATGGTTTTTCTCCCTTCTGATTTCCTCATTTTATTTTTTCTTCCCTTCCTCCGTGAACTGTTTTGTTTCTTAGATTCCACATATGAATGAAATCATATTATTGTCTTTCTCTGATTGACTTATTTCACTTAGCATAATACCCTCTAGTTCCATCCACATCATTGCAAATGATGAGATTTCATTTTTTTGATAGATGAGTAATATTCCATTGTGTGTGTGTGTATGTATGTATGTGTGTGTGTGTGTGTGTGTGTGTATTTATTTATTTATTTATACCACATCTTTATCTGTTCATCTGTCGGTGAACATCTGTGAGCTCTTTACACACTTTGGCTGTTGTGGACATTGCTGCTATAAACATTGGGGTGCAGGTGCCTCTTTGGGTCACTACATTTGTATCTTTGGGTAGTAGTACAATTGCTGGGTCATAGGGTAGCTCTATTATTAACTTTTAGAGGAACATCCACACTGTTTTCCAGAGCAGCTGCACTAGCTTGCATTCCTGCCAACAGTGTAGGAGGGTTCCCCTTTCTCCACAATCTCGCCAACATCTGTCATTTCCTGACTTGTTAACATGAACCATTCTGACCGGTGTGAGGTGACATCTCATTGTGGTTTTGATTTCTATTTCCCTGATGTCACATGATGTTGAGCATTTTTTCATGTGTCTGTTGGCCATTTGTATGTCTTCTTTGGAGAAATGTCTGTTCATGTCCTCTGCCCATTTCTTGATTGGATTGTTTTTCTTTGGGTGTTGAGTTTGCTAAGTTCTTTATAGATTTTGGATGCTAGCCCTTTATCTGTTAAGATATTTGTGAATATCTTCTCCCATTCTTTCGGTTATCTTTTGGTTTTGTCGACTGTTTCCTTTGCTGTGCAAAAGCTTTTTATCTTGATGAAGTACCAATAGTTCATTTTTGCTTTTGTTTCCCTTGCCTTTGGAGATAGGCCTATCAAGAAGTTGCTGTGGCTGAGGTCAAAGCGGTTGCTGCTTGTGTTCTCCTCTAGGATTTTGATGGATTCTTGACTCACGTTTAGGTCTTTCATCCATTTTTAGTCTATTTTTCTGTGTGGTGTAAGGAAATGGTCCAGTTTCATTGTTCTGCATGTGGCTGTCCAAATTTCCCAACACCCTGTGTCGAAGAGACTGTCTTTTTTTCCATTGGATATTCTTTCCCACTTTCTCAAATATTAGTTGACCATAGAGTTGAGGGTCCATTTCTGGGCTTTCTGTTCTGTTCCACTGATGTTATTGTCTGTTTTTGTGCCAGTACCATACTGTCTTGATGATAACAGCTTTGTAATAGAGCTTGAAGTCTGGCATTATGATGCCCCCAGCTTTGGTTTTCTTTTTCAACATTCTTTTGGCTATTTGGGATCTTTTCTGGTTCCATAAATTTTAGGATTATTTGTTCCAGCTCTGTGGAAGAGGGTCTTTTCTAAAATAGAAGGCTTTAGGTTTATGGCCTTGACCCCTCACCACTCCAGTGCCCTTTCCCCTGATCTCTCCCCCACCATTACACACGTACACACACAGACAAGAGATTTTCCTTAACAATAAAGAGTAATGAACATTTTAGACCCACTTGCTCCTGTGTGTAGAGATCTCTGGACTTTAAGTGTGGGGCAAACAAGTCCAATGTTGAGATTCCCTTTGGCTTGGTCACATTAGCGTATAAGTTGGACTTTCACACAAAGATCTACCACCCAGTCCCTTCATGATATTTTGGGCCCTAGCTCTGGAATGTTCTCTCAGTCCCTGTGTGACATTCATGTGTGCCTTCACCTGTCCACTCTTTTAAGTGGGATTTCTAGGGAGTAGGATTCTAGGGAAGGGGCTTCCTAGGATTACAGTACTCTGGGGCTTATAGGAGGGTCAGCTGTGAGTGAGTAGGCT